>NC_060899.1:14961953-14969453 GCF_014805685.1 Silurus meridionalis
AAAGTTTCATGAGAAACATGAGTTCATGGGTTTCAGTGCATTTTTCTGGTCAGAAACGCCACCAAAAATTCTGAGTACCTGCATTAGCTACAAGTTGTGCTACAGACAAAACAAAAAACAAACTTGCAGACAGTTGGGTAAACAAAAAAAAAACAAACACCTAATAATCGCTTTTAAGTGGCTGAACTTATAGGAACGGTGTTCCCTCTTAATAATAAAAAAGCCTCAAAACTCCCAAGCCTTTTCTGAAAATGTTAACATTAGCTTTAGCTCAAAATAACTAGGTGTTACATTTTTCGCTAACTACTATACAGCCCTCTATTTTGAGTCATTTATACATAAAATGTTAAAGTAAAAGTAAAAACAAGACAGAATCTTCCTTATTAGGTCTAGAGGTTGGTTCCTCTTGAGGTTTCTTCAATATATCACATCAGGGGGTTTTCCTCACCAATCATCTCGCTCGCTCAATTAGGATCAAGTTATAGGGATCGAATTTATTCAGAAAATCCCGCCGTTTGTCATTAATTTGTTTCATGATACATAAAAATAAATAGCAAATAGCAGCCCCATAATGTTGCGAGTACAGAAAGTGTGTATAAATAAATACATTTTAAATGATGCCAACGTAAAGAAAAAGAATTAGTTAGTAACGAATGGTGTTCTTTATCGCTAGACCGTCGTCTTTGACATATTTGAAAATCCATGCTGTAAATGGAGGTGTATTTGTATTCCGAATTTATTTCGTTCTCTAAATGTGTTTTCTGAGAATTTTCATATTTTAAAGCGCTATAGCATTTAAGCTGATACGATAAGAATCAGGAATATCCACATTTCTCTCAGACGTGTAGCTAACATCTTGCGAAAACACTCGGTTTGGCGAAAACTACACTGTAATTACACTCGCCGTTGACCGCACACCAAGCGACTGGTTCAGCCGTACCGAGAAACATCAACATTTCGTCACGTATGAACACAAAGCTGTCAGAAACGTTTGACTTCCGAACTCGCTGAACACCACAAGAATGTTGCGTACACGCCGATACGGAACGTTCTAGTATTTTTTTTATGAAGACAAACTTTCCCTTCTTGTAGAAAAGTGCCTTTGAAAGGTAAATCTGTTCATCCGGTAGATAAAAGCCTCACGGACCGTGAACCAGAAGTTCCTAAGATAAATATACTGTAGATTGCCTTTAGTTCACAACCAGATCCAGATTTATTTTCATCGTAAAATCTAAATATTACCTTTTCACCTATGCCGGTTCTTGTACTTCTTTAGATTTGTAAAATTTTTGAGGTTGTAAACGGAGACCATTGTTTGAACTTATTTTAAAAATACATTTCAAAACCATGTTTCATGTGAAAACGAAAAGAAAGAAAAGGACAATTGATGCTGGGACTGAGACGCCGCTGTGGAAACTCAAACCTGATGTGAAACTGCGGCCTGGCTAATCGAACGCATCTCTGTTATTAAAAAATAAAAAGGTTTCGAAGTAATTTGTTGTTTTAAACATTTTTAAACAGGAATGAAGCAGGTTTTTTTTCCAGAGCTTTGTCAGATTTTACAGGGCAGTAAAAAGGGCGACGATGGAAGAGTTAAAAGAAGTCCAGTCTAAACAGCCGGAGGAACGTGAGGATAGACGAGGCCTTTCTTCTCCTGCGTAGGGGGTAAGAGGGCAGCGGGGCATCACTCTTGATCCCTTGTTTCCTTTTCAAACCATTGCTTTCTCCGTAACTTTCGCTTTCAGGCTAATCTCTTCCTCTTTAACCTTTGCTAACTAGCTCTTTTGCTAGGTCTCTTCTTTTCAGTTAATCACACAGTGGAAAAAACTTTCAAAACTTTCAAGAAAACAACAGTATTAGTGCTCCAACATGTAAAGTTGGTTCCTTTTGTTTGTTGTCTATCTAGCTACACAATGTTTTTAGCTAGGTTTTATGCTAAGTGATGTTGAACCCGTATGTGTTCAATGTTTAAATAAAAACCACCTTTAAGAATTAAAGGTAAATGTTACCTAGTAAGGGAAGTGGTTCAGTTGATCGAAAGGTTGTTAGTTTAAATCCCACCACCAAGAAAGCTTGAACAAGGTCCTTAACCTTCAATTGCTTGGTTGTATAAATTACATTATTTTAAGTTTCTCTGGATAAGGACACCTGCTAAAATCATATTAACACTCTTTCTTAAAGATTGTCCAATTTAGCATGAGATCATTATAATGAACATGAAGCTAGCTTTTCCTGAGCAATGATGTAAACTTATAAAACAGAGTAAAAAGACCGGGGTGAAAGGAACAGTCCTCAAAACTCCAAGGGCATGTCCTCTCCACTCTCTGTGTAATAAATTTGAACATAATGGCCTGTAGTGGTTTTGATAGGCTCTAGTGTGTGTGTGTGTGTGTGTGTGTGTGTGTGTGTGTGTGTGTGTGTGCTGTGTGTGTGTCTGTCTGTCTGTCTGTCTGAGAGATAGAGAGAGAGAGAAAGTAATTGTAATGGAGGGTAAGATGGGGCCTGTCTAAGCCACCTCAATTAGTCACACTGAACCTGTTCCCCCGTAGACCACACACACACACACACACACACACACACACACACACACACCGCCTGAAAGACATAATGTCTGTGCATAGGCACTGAATATCCCACCATAAAATACAGACACACACACACACACACTCACACACATTTCATGGTGATAAAGTCCTTGGTGTCAGTGCACTCTCAGCACCATGCTAATCCTTGACAACACATATATCTCTCACAGGAAGCCGCTTCCCAAACATCAGAGGCCTTGGAGCCGCATTGTAGGCGAGTACTCACACACACACACACACACACACACACACACACACACAGCCACCAAGGCTGCATCTAACAGCAGTTATGTCAATATACAATCTCTCTCTGACTTTTTCATCAGTCACAAACTCACACAAAGATGTCCTCACTTTACAAACAACAAACAGCTGTGTGTGTGTGTGTGTGTGTGTGTGTGTGTGTGTGTGTGTGTGTGTGTGTGTGTGTGTGTCTGGACAAACAAATAACCATTCACAGGCACACACCTACACAAGACAGGTGTCTACCAGGCGGATGAAATATCTTTCTGCACTCTCTTTTCTGCATAAATAGCTGTTGAAGGACACTTGATAAAAAATGCTGTAATGTTTATTAGACGTAATAAGCATTGCATTGTGTGCATTGTGTGGTGGGTTTGGTGTTTGTGTTGTGTACCATGTGATAGCTCCATCTATGTTTAAAAAAAAATCACACTTATGAGAGACAGATTGTCACACAAAGATGACTATTAAACTATATTACAGTTTAACTATTCTTAGAATAACCAATGGCTTGATTTCAGGCCAATCAGACATGTTTATTACTGTAAAGGATTATCGTATCCTGTCATTGGCTTTGTTTAAAAGCAAAACTTTCAGGTATAATGTAGAAATCTTTTCAGTTGGCATGTACATGACATGTAATATAAACCAAATGGATTTAGAGTGTACATTGCTGTTACAGTGAGAGGCTGTGATCCCTGTTGGAGAGTAACGAGTAGATAATTGTCAGTGAAATGACTGTTAAAAGGTGTCACTCTTTTTTAAAGGAGGTTTCAACTGGTCCAATGTGTATATTAGTAAATGCAGTAAGAGTGTGTGTGACATGATGCAGCACCCCCTGTGACAACTCACAAAGTCGTTAATTCATAGTTGAACAGCTTACGCGGCGGTATTAAAAAGTTAAGAGACTCGTTCCGTTTACAAAAAAGGTACTTTATTTATCTATGTTTCAAAACTATCACCTTCAAAATAGTCTTCTTGCACAGCAATACAGTGCCCCCAGCATTCCTGCCACTTCTGGATTGTGTCCTTGAGGTCTTCATTTTAATTTGCACTGGATCTCCGCAATGGTGTAAAAACGGCGACCTTTAAGCTGGATCTCCATCTTCAGGAAGAGGGCAAAATCCCAGATCTGGAGAGTAGGGTGGGTGCAGAAGTGAGAGTATGTGGACCGGATCATCATGCACGAGTGGCCGAATGGTTTCTACATTTTCGGGGGTTGAGCTCGTCGAAGGACTTCCTGATCTCTCATCATCTTCCAGCGATGTTCGTCCGCTCTGGAAGAGCGCATGCCAAACGAAACACCAACTTGTTGCATCACCGTATGTCAAATGTATGTAATGTCAAACGACTCTGTGGCAGATTTGCCCAGTTTCATGCAGAGTTTCACGTTTGCTCTTTGTTCTAACTTGCTCTCCATGACGAAATTGCAGATGTGATCAGAATAGCATCAGTTAGCACCATTAGTCTCAAAATTGTTGATACCATTGTGATACCACCATGATAAAGGCATGATTAGGCATAGAAAGGTGTGTACAACAATCCATATCCATAAGTACCCCGGAGGGTGAGGCGCAAGGCACTGCACACAGGCTTTCACATTTATACCTGACTGGGACAATTTGGATTGAACTCATTGGAAGTCTTTTTAGGAGCATTAAGACTTGTGACTGATGCCATAATCTGAAAGTACATTTAATTAAAGTTAATATCCTGAGGAATGTGAAGACAGTGATTCCTGTGATAACCTGTGGAGCCAGGCCTTGGCTTTGTGTCCATTAGAGAGCATTAATCATGACATTTCTTGGTCATGCTTAGCTTAAAATTGCAGCATAGAGCCATCTTGTGGTCTCAAATACCTGCAGGGCAAAAGGTTGTGGTGGTTGGGGGGGTGCAGTGGTTAATGAACTAGACTCTTGCAATGGAAACGGGAAAGATGATTTCATCCTGGATAAATTTATTTGACATTTCTTAGCACATTGTGTGAATCGTATAGTGTGGCCCAGGCATCAGAATTTGTTTCTATTTCTTGTAGTGAGCCCTTCATGGTAAGAAGTGCAGAAATGATTGCTGAGCTTAAGATTAAAACTTGCTGAGTTTTAATTTTTTGGAAATTTCTGTAAGAAAGCGAAACATGTGCAATGTCTTTGTGAAAGTGTAATTCTGCATGTTGAAAATGCAAACCTTTCTGACATTACCCAAGCCTAGTCTTTAAGGCATCATCTTCTCACTATAATGACAGAACGGAGTTTGTGTAGAGCTTACGTAAGTGCTATGTCTGAAAACGTTACTCTGGAACTCTTGCAAAAACATCGCCTCAGACTCTCAGACAGACAGGGTGAGGTGTAAGCACGAAGCGATTTGATGTGACCACATGAGAACTCTCCAGAGGCATGATTTTTTGTCAAAAGATTGGTTGCATCACCAGGGCCAAGTGAAGCATGAGCGAAATCTTGGAAGTCTTAGAAGTCTTTGCAGGATGCATTCTCAAACATGCTATCCCTTACACAAGCTACATAAACAATAGCACACCTTTTATCTCGGTTTAAAGCGTGATGTGGAGGCGATGGGGGTTGATTCACATCACAGGGCCTTTTACAGCTCACACAATGAGGTGTTTTCTCCCACTGGAGTCTAACTACCAAACCTCATTAACCTTGATTCGCAGTTACTGTAAGACCTTCTGTGCCTTATCTGATGACGAAGAAGCCTGTAGTGTCTTCAGCTGGATTTGATTGTTTTAAAGGGCTTTGAATCATAGGGAATAAATAAAAGGCGTTCTGTCTGGGAATAAACCAAATGCATGATTTCAGGTCCAACAAAGACATCTGGGTGAAAAAAGTCTAGGTGCAGATTGTGTTTTGAAGTCTATTCAAGTTACATGGTACATGTAATAGAAAACAAATGGTTTAAGACACTTTAGAGTCAGCGTTGCTAGTACAGTGATTCCTATTGGAGACGAGAAACAAATGTAATTGCAGCTGGCTATTCGAGTGTTAAAAGATGCTGCTTTCTGCAGCCTGTCTTCAAATGTCCTTATTAACAAAACAAAAGTGGACAGCATTTTTGTTCTAGCCACACATTCTTATTGAACCTTTTCTAGCTTTCCTTTGGTTAGTAAGATTTGAGTTAGGTTTGGGTATAATAGTACTGTTAATTATCTGCAGTAGTAATTTAGCATGGAAGGTCCTCACAAAGACAGTTCTGTATAGAAGGTCCTCACAAAGACAGTTCTGTATTGAAGGTCCTCACAAAGATTGTAAGACAAACTGCTCTAGTGCTTATCAGTTTGAGCTGATGGCATGGCATTGTGTGTGTGTGTGTGTGTGTGTGTGTGTGTGTGTGTGTGTGTGTGTGTGCATGTATGTAAATGAATTGTCCATGCTTCCTGGGTGTCCCTGTGTCTGCATGCATTCTCATGTTTGGGACTGTGTGTGGTTTTTCCAGTGTAATTCTTTTTCACGGCTGTTTGAGTCGCTGCCTCTGTCTTTACAGGCTTCATTGAGACTCAGTGGGCTGCTGGTTATTACCACACCACGCAGGTGTCGAAGCCAGAAAGGAAGTATGTGTGTGTTCTGTGTATATGTGTGTGAGTATGTATACATACATTAGATCAACAGTATAGATCTGCACTGTTCACTTCAAGAGTTCTTAGCCACCCAATGTAATAAAAAAACGAGAAAGGAAGTGGGTTTTCTATTGTACCAGTTCAATCAATAACCCAGTGTTATGCTAGGATGCAAGATGAGCACCCCAAAAATGAGAAAAATAAAACTGTGGTAATGATCTGTAGACGATGTACATGAAGCTGTGGAGAAGTCAGTATTTCAACTTTTTAAAAAATGTACAGATAAACCATCATCTAGCTAAGTGGGCTTGACTAGCTAGTCATATATATATTAATCATTAAGAGTAACAAAAGATCTGTATTAAACCTAAGATGTATTTTCGTTTATCTTTTCTGGAAATGTATGAAAAACAGTTCTAGCAAACTGGGACTTATTTAAGTTAGCTAACTCACTTGTGTTAGCATTACTTATTTAAACCTAATTTAAAAATGGCTTTGTTAAAATTTGTTAAATTGTTAAGTTTTGCTAGTGTGCTCTATAATGCTAAGTGACACTAGTACTGACTTCAGTAGCAAGGCTTATATCAACCAGGCAGCAAGTCAAATTTGAGCTAATTGGTTATTTACAGGTAATTTTCACATTAAAACATGATTTTCTGAGGTGAAATGTTTTACAGTTTTTTATGTTTCATATTTTCACTTGAATTGCCATTGCTGTTATTATTAACTATCTATAATTTCAAGATCATTTCTCAGTATTTTTCCAACCCCTGATCAGTACATATACTCGTGAGTGTATTTTGGTCATTTTTAACCACTGATAAGTAAAAATGCACCGCAGACCCAAAAAAAATGCCTCAGAATCGGCAGGGTTAAGCGCTGGCTCCCTCACGTACCAACCGAAGGCCAGTTCAGTGATTTACGACAGTCACTGGAGATGATTCGTTCCCAGTAAATCTCTGGCTACCTCATGCCGGACAGGAACATGAACATGTTTCAAATGAAGCCATAAAAAGGCCTTGTTTCAGAGTTGCTGAAAAGCCATAACTTTGCCTCAGAAGACGCCGTGTCTTTTCATAGTTTGTTCGGGTTTTTTTTCACGTG
>NC_060899.1:14974453-15124453 GCF_014805685.1 Silurus meridionalis
AGAGTCAAGGCCAGCTTTGAGTTGGCGTGTGATGAAGTGCAGGACAGGGTGGCGTTAGGAGATTATGCGGGTATCACAGTTTTGATCTCAACTCTGCTGCATTTCCGCATCATTTGCTCAGATATGAAATCAGATTTTTTTTTTGTTTATATTTTTTGCTTTGGTTGGAATCTGAACACCTGCATTTTTAGGTCTTAGAATTAAGTGTTGTATTTGGAGAAAACACCAGTCATGAATAAAACTGAATTTCATTTCCTTAGCTTATACATAATAATAACGTTATACATAGAGCAAGCGTCATTTCTATCTATCTATCTATCTATCTATCTATCTATCTGTCTGTCTGTCTGTCTGTCTGTCTGTCTGTCTGTCTGTCTGTCTGTTTGTCTGTTGATTGATGATTGAACAGACTGTTTTGAGAAATGTACTTACTGATTTGCAAATAACTGATTTACTGAAGTTGCTCCAAAGCAACTGAGAAAAACTGTAGTCTAATGCTATCTCCATCTTTTCATAGGATGCCATTACCTTTGTCCCCATGGAGATCATCTATCTGTCCATCTACAAATGTGTGCGTATTTGTTTGTGTGTGTGTGTGTGTGTGTGTGTTTGTTGCAAATTCCAAATATATTTTCCCGTATCCAGTGTTTATATCACAAGGCCCATTGTACACACTTAAAAAAAAGAAAGTCTCCATCAAAGGTCCCACATACTTGAAGCAGTTTGCAGTATTTTCTTATTAAAAAACTTAAGCGCAGATGCTGTCACACGTGCGAGGCATACGTCGATAAGGTCACGAGGGTCAGAAGTGCACATGTACCTCCTCCCATCATCTCCTCTCAGGAGGAGGCCGCTTTAAAAGGCCCTTCACTCATGAGACCTAACAGCTGGGCTCTCCTCATTCTTTTCCTTCATTAAAACACATGAAGTCACACGTTTTACGCTCCAGTGTGTGGACCGGTGCTTTTCAACACTCCGCCTCGCTTGTAAACAAGTCTCTGTTCTTTTACAGCAGGAACCAATTCTACATCCAGTGAGCCTTTCTAATGACCATGGCACCTGTTTCCATGAACACTTTCTGAGCAGAAACACTGGTGCAAGAACAGGTAACTCTTATGCGGTTCTTAGAATAGCACAAATACTGAGACCAAATATATGGAGGCCCGTGTTTAGCATTTTCATCTTGTCCTCTTACTGTACATACCACTATGGCAATGAACTTATTTGAACTTCACAGCTGGAATTCAACCGTGTTGGGACATGATGTGGACCAGGACAGAAATCTTACCCAGCATTAGATATACAGTACAAAGACACTCATATGACATGGTGTAGGGGTATAATCTGTATATGTTTATAAGTTTAGCACTTCAACTATCCATTCCAAAATCTGGATCTAAGCCAAAAATGGGTGTGGCTTAAACCAGAAAACCATAGCTAAACCACAAGCTTCAAAATATATACAAACTTGTAGTTGAATTCATTTGTTCAACTAAAATATTTACTTATAATTACAATGATTGACCCAGAGAAGGGGTAGCATAATGGTTAAGGTGTCAGGCTTTGCCTCAGAAGGTCATAATTTGAAGTACTACCAAGCTTCCACGCCTTTGAGCAAGGCCTTAACCCTCAAAACTTTATTTGCTCTGGATGAGGGTGTATGCAATGTGATTATAAAGGATGTAAATGTTCAGAATTTGGTGAAGGAGGTACAGTAGCTTAGTGGTTAAGGCATTGGATTCTGGCTCCAAAGGTCATGAGTTCAAAATCAAGCCACAAGCCACTCTTGGGCCACTGATCTCTGGATGAGGGCATCTGCCAAATGCTACAAATCTTCAAATGAACAATTTCAATTTAGAAAAAAGGAATATATTTATTTTAATATTTATATATGACGTTTGGTTTTAATTGAAAATAGTCCAAACCAAAACCTGTTCCAGCATGACAAGGCCCCTGTGCACAACGCCAGCTCCATGAAGATCTGCTTTACATGTGTTGAAGTGGAAGATCCTGCTATAGATCTCTGACCTCAACCCTACCGAACACCTTTGGGATAAATGTGAATTTTGACTGCACCCCAGGCCTCCTCACCTCACCCACATCAGCCCCTGACTTTACTCACACCTTGTGGTTGAATGAACACAAATCTTCACAAAATCTAGTGGGACATCTTCCCAGAAGAATGGAGCCTATTATAACAGCAAATAGTGACTAAATGTGGAATAAGATGTTCAGAACTCATAGGAATCTTATGCTCTGTACTTAAAAAATGGCATTCTTAGATAAGTGAGAGAAAAAGAATCAGCTGGATTAGACCCTGGTATTGACATTGTACCCAGTGTATTAACTTTGAGCTTCCACAAAAAATGTTCTTGTTCATTCTTCCAACTCGTCTGAGTTATGATCATGATGACACATCCCATAAAAACAAAAGCAACTCAACTTGATCCAGTGGTTTTCAGTCTAACCATCCTGTTCTTGCAGAGTCTGCATATTTGTCTTTCTTTCATTTGCGAATGGGCTACATTTTTTTTTTTTTACAAAACAGGGAGCTCTTTTGTTATAATTTATCTGCTAAACTCTTCTTTAGTCATAGAGATTAAACGAACGATGATCTGAATTGTTCTATTCTTTAGCTTTGATTCCGTCTCATGTGTGAGTCAGAATAATGAATGAACAATATGCTGCGCTTGTATTCTCTGATTACTTACTATCTGATGGTTCATGTGGACATCAGGGCTCCTTGTGACGTGTCACAACATCAAAACAGGAAGCTGTTTGTGCTTTGTGCTAAAGTCATAATGAGATGTGTAACCAAAAAAAAACCACACCACAAATAAGGTTTTGTTCCTCACTGGTGAGAGGAGTCATGGACTGTGACTGTGCAATGGTTCTGATTATTGTCCTGATGCTTTGGACACGGCTCGAAAGTTACTGCAACATGCCGGCGTCTGTGGAAAATCCGGACATCTTAGATTATTAAATTATACTATAGACTGCTTCTCACCTGATTCTATAGATCTAGACCTTCTCTTACTCTACACTTGATTTTATCGGTCGATATAGACTTGAATTGAGAACTTTATACTCGCATACAGTGCCATACTATAGACTTGATCTCAATTGGTAACGTATAGACTTTATCAACTTCCTCTCACTTTATACTACTGACTTGAATTTATCTGTGGATCCTATTGACTTGATCTCTTTGGATTCTGTAGACTTGAACACACCTGATACAACATATACCGTAATTTCCGGACTATTAAACGCACCCAAATATAAGCCGCACCAAGATTTTTATTTTGAACATAAATACGCCACACCTGTCTATAAGCCGCAGGTGTCTACACTGAAACTAATGAACTTTACACAGGCTTTACCGAAAGACAGTGTCTGTTACACGGCTTGTATCTAAACAGTAGCCTACCAAGAAAGTCATTGTTCACTGTCATCCTCCTTCCTTTCACAACAATTACTCTCGGGAGTTTTTCTTTTGGCATCGTCGTGTGTTTAAAAATCACCATCGGTAAAGCTTTTCTCCCGATGCCATGCAGCTCAGAACACAGGTGAAGTGTGTTTTTTCATGCCCGGTTGTTTTCAGCGTGACGAATGATTCGCATTTCCTGTAGACAGTCCGAGTGAGCGGCAGGTCAAACGTCGGAGGAACCTCATCCATATTTATGATGTGGTGCGGCCCCATTCAATTTTATTGTTCTAATGTTATGGGGTTCAGTTTTTTGGCTTGAAGTTTGTAAAACCAGGAAAAAACCCGGAAAAAAATCCATAAATTAGCCGCTTTGTTGTTTAAGCCACGGGGTTCAAAGTGTGAGAAAAAAGTAGCGGCTTATAGTCCGGAAAACACGGTATGTTTTTTTTTAAAGAAAGATGCTATAGATTAATCTCATCTGATTCCATAGACTTAATCTCAATTGATATAACAAACTTGATTTTATCTGAGGATTCAATAGACTTGTACACTGTACCCATACTGCTTAGAGGGCATAGTTTTGGAGTTTCTGATGTCACCTACAGTAGAAAAGGATATTTACACACACACACACATATATATACATATACTGTATTTATATGATCATATGAACACACTTGAATTTGATTGATGCAGTTACTGATTAAAGGCCTCTGGATCTCTGAGCTATGTAACATGACACAAATCTGCATCTGGACATTGGACCTTCTCACAACTTTCAGGCCAATTCTCAGTTTTTTCCACAGACCCCTTGCTCAGGATTATGTCGTATGTTTGCACACCCACACAACTAAAAGTCGGCTGTATAAAAGAGAACTAATCTCTGAGCTTTAAAAGTTTATTTTTACAGTCTCCAGCTGCACTTATCCAGACTGTGTGTGTGTGTGTGTGTGTGTGTGTGTGTGTGTGTGTGTGTGTGTGTGTGTGTAAATAAAGGGGGAAAAAAACGAGGGAAGGATGTAAGAAGAGAAAGTGGGAGGTGAACAGTATTAAGGTGTGGAAAGACATGACGTGATGAGGGGAGACAGATGAAAAGCGAGAAGTAAGAAAGTGGACATCCAGCGCAGATGCTCAGCTGTAGATGAATGACGATAAACTCCAGAGAATGATGCTGTTTGTGAGAGAATGAGGGTGGTGGTGGGGGGGGGTGTGGTGGCTAACATGTGGCTATCCTTTTCTCCAAGTGGTACTACTTACTGAAACGTTTGTTCTTGGCAAAGGTGTGTGTGTGTGTGTGTGTTTGAGTATGTGATTTTATTTTCCACACAAGGCTACAATTTGTCTGCTTTACAGAGATCGATAGCTAAATCAGTTATTATTGAACTGAAAAGGAACTTTGGCAGCATGTATTCATGAGTCAGCATTTTTAGTCAGGTGGTACATTATAACGCTGTTACTGTACATAAGAATGATCCTATTGGCTTGAACAATTAAATGCTGCAATATGTGTAAATTTTATCAAAAATTAAGAAGAATTATAGTTTTAACTTCTTATATACAACCTGTCATTAAAGAGAATGCTAGTACACTAGCGTGTGGATTAGCAAAGCGTTCAAAGGGCATGTTTTTAAACCTATAACAGATTTTTTATTTTTATGTGTGCATAACTTGTGTACAGAATTTGAACCTGAACTTTCCTTAAACCCAAACTTCAACAATGAGAATGTATTTGGATGATTTGTTGCCCCCCTCAGAGCTAATGGTACTAGTTAGCTTTAGTAATGAGACAAACTGTTGATTGATTTGGTAGATTAGGTTAAGGGGTAGATTGGGGAAAGGGGTAGATTAAGGAGGGACATGGGGTATATCAGTGGAAAGAATGCTGAGGATGGAGCCACCAGGAAGGAGGAAAAGAGGAAGACCAAGGAGGAGGTTTACTAGAACCCCTAATGGGAGCAGCAAAAGAAGAAGATATATATATATTTATTTATTTATTTATGTAAATGTGAATATCAGTTTGTGTTTTATGTGAAATAAATATGTGCTTGATGTTATAATAGACAGACGTGGATGTTGTATGAATGGATATTTTCCTCAGCGTTTATTCATCCACCCAGGAACGCAAGAGGTAAGAATCTGGGTGTTTATCTGTAAGAGGGGTCCTGCAACATGCTAAACAGCTTTGAACTGGTGTTCGGGACAACGTGTGGCTGCACCTTCACACCCGAGCAGCAAATCGAGTTTCCCACAGGAACACTTCCACACCTCTGGAACGTTTCACGTAAAACATGTGGCGGTTTTATTTCATCACCCAAAATGCTCGATTGTGTGCACGTGTGCTTTTATTTAACGCTTTGCCTTGTCTGTTTTCATTTGCCCGGGATGCCCGGGATCGGATGAAACCTGAGCGAAGGCCACGATGGCTCTGGAGAATTTCTACATGGGCCATTTTCAGAGTTTAAATATTTGCCAGGACTGAATTACACTTACAAAACACATATTCTTTTTATATTCCAAAAAAAACCTTTTTTTAACATTGTTCTTTTGGTTTTTACGGCTTTTTTGTTATCAGAACTTTTTGTCTGGACAAATACTAATCAGAGGAACAAGCAAGCAAACGGTAAATAAGTTAGTTAGTTAGTTAGTTTTAGTTTAGATTTCTCACAAGTATTTGAGGCTAGGGTCAGCAAGCAACAGTCAGCCATAATACAGCATACTTGAAGCACAGAGGGTTAAGGGCCTTGCTCAAGGGCCCCAATAGCACTGGATAGGATTATACACTACACTAAAAGTAAAACCTGAGTTAAAGGTCTGTGTATCATGTATGCATCCAACAATTGAATTGTCTCTTGATACTGGTGTCATCATGGCACCATGGAGAACAAGCAAGTAATGAGTGAGTGCCTACACCTGTGTGTGGGTCATGAGAAGTATTTAAACCCTCTTGTTTTTCCAGAGTCCTGAGAATACATATCCCTCCAGTGGGTTTCTCAAGTGAATCTCAAGTGATTCAGTTTCATGTTAATGTTGTTTGGCTCAACTATAGATGTTTTAGCTAGCAATCATTTATCTATGAAAGTTGGACCTAGCATGTTACTGAGCTTTGTTTCTATATACTATAAACGAATTAGTGAGTGAGGAGGATTACACATATTATTATAGGAGCTTTTTCTAAACTTGTTATTTCAAAGCTGGACAAGTACACGTTTTATATACACTTCTTTAACAAAAGTTTGTGGACAACTGACTAAAGGATTGGCATGTGCCTCTCTTTTTTTGTTGTGTTTTTCTTGAACATCATCTCCCACATTTAGTCCCTTTTTACTGTCATAACTTCCACCCTTCTGGGAAGTTGGTCCACCAGATTTTGTGGAAATTCACTTTAAGCCACAAAGGTGTTAGTAAAGGTGTATGTGAGGAGGCCTGGGATGCAGTCAGAGTTCACATTCATTCCAAAGGTGTTCAATAGGGTTCAAAATTAGCTCTATAGCAGGAGATCTTCTATTCCAGCTCATGTAAAGCATATCTTCATGGGTCATTGTCATGCTGGAGCAGGTTTGGGTCTTCTAGTTCAAGCAAAAGGAATATTTCATGCTACTGCACCTATAGATGTTTTTTTACAATTGTGTCTCCAAGTTTGTTTGTGAAGGAATGACATATGGCTAAAAAAAAAAAAAAAACAGGTGTCCCAATACTTTTGCTAATGTCCTAATCAGCCAGTCAAAGACAGGGTGGTGTAGCTACAGTACCACAGTGAAGTATTTTTTTTTTCTAATAAAAGAAGGGAAATTACAGGAATTAGATTTTGTAGTTCTTCATTAAACCATTAAACCACCATCTCTGATAACCAGCTCAGTGGTGTGTGTGTGTGTGTGTGTGTGTGTGTGTGTGTGTGTAGAAAGGATAGCGGATGGGATAATGCTAAAGCTGGTTGTTAAGTGCTACACACTCTCTCCCGAGGCTCTGTGGATCAGCCAATTGTGAAACTGCAGGTGAAGAGATTACACAGTGTCATCCATTAGAGCTCCCATGAGGGCTTTATGAAATACAACACAGCTCCTCTTTTACACACTGTATACCACACACACACATTTGTAAAGCCACCACACACATGCATTTGTTCAGAAGTCAGAAAACAAAACATAAAATCCCCCTTTTTATCCCCTTCCTGATCCCACTGACTTATTGTGTGTGGCGCTGAAATAAGGTGCGTTTGTATTATTTATAATAAACGTCTATTATTGAGAATAAATTTTATGGCAATCAAAGCTACGTCGCCTGTATATTGGGTCAAGAACAAAGCTTGAGGCTGGTTTTAATTACAGCAACAAAAAATAAATTAAAAAAATGTTAAAACAGACAGTTTCTGGATGAAACTGTTGAATTGAGCGGAATAAAAACCATTTCATTTACTAATAAAATAAAAGGCAGCAGTTTGTATTTGCTGGTCTGATGGTTCGCATTCAAAATACTTAAAAAAAGATCCCGTTGCTATAAATCCATGATTCGTACAAACTGAGCATGGATTGAAAACGAAGACATGGACTGCACTCATGTCTCAATCAGTAAACAGTTGATACACAACAAAGAGATCAGTATTGGGACACATGACTTTTCCAACCATTTGTGTAATTTTCCTTTCACTTGAAGTAGGACACCCAAACCTGTTCCTACATCACATTGCCTCCATGAAGATACGCTATCAATGATTCGGAGAGGAAGATCTTCTGTTATAGAGATATACTATAAACCCTACTGAACACCTTTGGGATGAATGTGAATGTTGAACCCCCCAAACCTATAAAAATAAAATCATTTAAAATATCCCAGTTTTATTTCTCTGAGCAGTTTGTGAATCCCTGATTGTAGACAATGTTATTTTGTGAATTCTTGCCAATTCATGTGCTAATGGGTGGGTGTTTACGGCTCAGAGGTTGAGGTGTTGGACTTATGATCATGAAGGTTGCTAGTTCAAATCCCACCACAACTAAGCTGCCACTGCTTTGCTCTTGAGCAAGGCTCTTAACCCTCAATTGCTCAGTTGTGTGAATTGTGTTGTGTAATTATAAGTTGCTCTGTTTAAGGGGGTACAAATGCTGTAAATTTTATGATGAACACAAATCAAAGTAAAACATGACCGAGATACGAACTTAAACAATAAGACCATAACAATGAGCCGTTTCTTTTCATTGTTCAGATTCAGATTGGTTTGATTTACACACACACAAAAAAAATGGCAGCAAAATTCCCTTTCCAGTGTTAAACTTTTAAACATCGCGTCAAAACCCTGCTTTTCATTATGTCCAGTCGTCCTGATTAAAGTCGAACGTTGAACAGCGGCCAGGTGTGATCCATTTGTTTGATCCAGAGTTTTGTTTCTTTGGCTCATGATTTTGTATAATTTTTTTGGAGTGGAAATAAAGATCATCAGTGAGTGTGCAATTAAGATGCCACTCGGATACATGGGATTCATTATAATGAGACGGAATAAGCCAAAATCCAGGCAACTGTTTAGTGCCAATATGTATAATATCCGTATCCAGGACAGTTATGTCCAATGATTATGATTTTTATCTCTTTCAAACTTTGGCTTCATGAAGATTTGGAGGTCAGTTTTGGAACAGAATGCCGTCAGCGAGACCCTGATGCTCCTGCGTAATCCTGACAAATACGCAATGAAAGAACTCGTCGTTTCAGAATTGTGTTGGAGTCGGAAAGATTCAGCCTGAGTGGAAGAGCCGCTAATTACACAGCTGGGGCTGATCGAGATAACTACTGTTAATACACACACACACACACACACACACACACACACACACACACACACACACACAGATTTAAAGGATTATATTGCAATGAACATAATTAAAAGTAAAAAATTTGGCCCCAAAGGCGGTGACATGAGGTTAATTAAGTGCACACACACACACACACACACACACACACACACACACACACCTCACATGCTAAGCGAAGCGCTTTATAAGTAGCTGCGTAAATGTTTGGCTTTGCACATAATCCTCTTTCTCCACAGATGTAACCTTCATCTCTCATGTCCTTCTTTCTGCTGATATTTTACTAAATGCTCTCAGCTTTGCCTCAGAGAGTTCCAGCTTTGGATTGTGCTCAAAACAAGTAGTCATGAATATGTGAAAACTTGTGGTGTAATGTCTGCGCTAATAAACATTAATTCCTCCTCACGTATTTCATTTTCATAGTCATATAGTGCATATGGGCAAAAAGTTTGTGGACATCTGTGCATAAGATCGGTATGTGCTTTATCAATAAAATTGCCTTTATTTGTCACATATACTTTAGTGAAATTTGTTCTTCGCATATCCCAGCTGGGGTCAGAGCGCAGGGTCGGCCATGATACAGTGCCCCTGGAGCACAGAGGGTTAAGGGCCTTGTTTAAGGGCCCAAAAGTGGCAGCCACTTTTAACCACTTTTTGAACCTTTAATTCCACAATGAGTCCCAATTTGCTGTTATAATAACTTTCATTCTTCTAGGAAGATGTTCCACAAGATTTTGTGTAGATTTGTGCGATTTCATTCATCCACAAAGGTGTTAGTAAAGTGATATATTGATGTAGGTGAGGTGAGGAGGCCTGGGCTGCAGTCAGCATTGACATTTATCATTGTTCAATAGAGTTGGAGTTCTATATCAGATCTTCCACTCCAATCCATGTAACGTATATCTTCATGGAGCTGGCTTTGAGCATGCTGCCATGCTGGAACAGGTTTGGGTCTCCTAGTTAAAATGAAGAAATAAATGTCATGCTACAGCATCCAAAGACGTCCTATACAACCGTGTGCTTTCAACTCTGTGGTAACAATTTGAGGAAGAACCTCCACGTATGGCTGGAAAAGTCAGGTGTCCCAATACTTTTGTCCATATCGTGTAGGCTGACTGAAATTAGCGTTTCTGTTTCCCTGATTGCTGATTAGTGAGAAGTTGTCGATCACTTTAGCTGAGACTGTGCTTGTTCCAAAAAAGATATCTTTACTATAGTAACATCTCAGACGGAGACTCTCGAAGACCAAAACACAGACTGCTTTGTTACAACCGGAGACATTTTCCACCATGTTGAAGTCTTCAGGACTTTCTGTAACGGGTCAAACGGCTTTTTTTTTTGTCTTGATCAGTTCAAGAAAGAGAGAAAAAGCAGACTGGTGAGGGAACGACTCAAGAGTGAAGCCATAATGCGAATTGACTCGTCACTACATGTATAATTGAAGATAGATAAAAAAGACAATACATTGATATTTTTAAATAAGCAGTGGAAGAAGATTATTGACATCCTTGATTGCTACAAATACTGGGAATAGTTGCAGTTTTATCGCGCCATTATTTTTTTATAACAGCACGCCCCCAAGTGGATCATTCTTCACTTTAAGATTTCTAAGAGGTGTTTTACATTATGATGATGATGATGATGATGATTATTATTACCAGAAGCTAAAGTTTAGAGACTCCAGCCATTTCTTTTGCCCTGCAAATGAACAAGCGCTATGCTAATTTCGTGTCTTTGAGACGTCTTTTCTCCCGTCTTGGTGATGCGAATGCTGCTTCCTGTGACGACATCAAGAGAAGATCTATTTCCAAACAGATCTTTGCTTATAAAAGAATCACATCACATTCAGCTTCATCGCCTGCAATACACAGCAGTTTCTAAGTTCATGTTTACCTCCTATACAATACATTGAGGTGATCTTCTAGATCTTTCTCAATACAAGAAAAAAAAACCTGTGTAACCTTTTGAGCGTGTTTTTTATGTTCGATCAAACCCGAGATTTTCAAGAACCAAAATCCAATTCTCTCTTGGTTGGCCATGACTTCTCAGGTTCTTTCCCCTCACAACTCCAGAGACGTTCATGAGTTCATGAACAAGTCTTTAAGATTTAAGCTACATTTGCCTCAGCCATCATTTATCTCCAGAACAGGATGTCCTTGTTTTTTTTATTTCATTTTTTTCAACCAACAAAACGTTTCTCGTCACATCTAGCTCGGACGTTTCCCGCCAGACCAACAAAACTTTGCTACAATTTCACTTGGCTCGTGTCGACCACGTTGCGTCTCCCGTAAAAAAGCTCCATACGAAAAAAAAAAAAAGAAACCCTAGCGGCAGATTTATCATCTTATCGATGCGGCAGTGACAGTTATGAATGATGAAATCCAGTTCATGCATAAGGATGGAAGGTTTCCGACACGGCTTTTGGTGAGCGTGCTGCTCGGAGACAGGTGGTCGAGATCATTTCTAAAAAGCTCTGGCAGTCTGGATGCTTGGAAAACAGCCCGGTTGTATAAGTGATGGTTTAGAGGCAGGTAGGAGAAGAATATAATGCACAGATGTACAGTACGTTAACAAAATCTGATTTATTAGAAATTGGATCTGCACGATTCTGATTATTAGGTTTCTAGTAAATTATACGCACCCTCACGTCGTTTCAGCCGGGATTCTATTTAAATATCTTCCACGAGTGTGTATGAGTGTGTGTGTGTGTGTGTGTGTGTGTGTGTGTGTGTGTGTGTGTGTGTGTGTGTGTGTGGCATTGATGGGGGTATAAACAGATTCTTAATACAATCTGCATAAAATCCTAACTATGGTTTCAGGATCACTCGTGTTTCCATCCTTTTTATTTCTGTAATTGTGGAAGTTTTTGCAATAACGTGACCTCATAACGTGACCTCTTTCACAACGTGTGAGGATGTTGTGTGCTAGAAGGATCTAACTCAAAAACTGATAACAATTAGGGTATGCAGTTGTAAGAAATGAGGCATAAACTATACAAATTTGGTGACAGTTTGGAGAAAAGAAAAAAGCCCAAATCAGTGGTGTCCAAATACTTTTGCCTATACAGTCTATCTTTAACATGCCCAAAAGATCTGTTTTGATTCCCAGTCTTCTTCCTCTTCCCAATTACTGAGTTTTCTATTTTCTAGGGAAACCGAGCTTGTCAATGTTTTCAGTGTCTGTATGAAACGGATAAATATTGAAATTAGAATGGAGATAGGCCTGATTTAGTGATCTAGTGTGATCTAGTGTGATCTAGTGTGAGGTGCTAAATGTAACGCTGGAAACGCTGGAAATGTGACCATGGCAACAAGAACACGCTTCCTTTCAGAACTCAGGAAAGAAAGAGAAATGCATGAGGTGAGTGAGGTTTGTGTTTTTGGACCAGAACCAAACCAGAGCATCACCTGGTTCAACTTAAATGATAGAAATAGATTTATGTGTGCTTTTGTATGAACACTGCTCTACTGTATGGGCAGATACAGACAGATCCCAGACACAAGAAATAGAGAAGTGTGTGTGTGTGTGTGTGTGTGTGTGTATATACATGCCCGGTTAGGGTCAATCTAAAAGTGCCGCTGTGCTCCTGAAAGATGAGTGAGGGATAGAAAAGCAAGACAGGATCAGTGTTTGACAGAGGCGAGGTGATGGAGGTCAGGAGTCACAGATTTGAGACGCGACCCGACTCTGACCTGGGACAAGGCCGAGCCAAGTTCATAACCCAGTGGGAATCTTACAGTCTGTCTGATCCTACACTCAACTCACCTGTCTAACATTCTTCATCTCACACCAGTGGGTCAATGGAACAGAGTGTTGGTGTGTGTTGGTGTGTGTGGGTGTATGGGGGGGTGGGGGTATCGGGGTGTGTGCACATGTGTATAAAAGATGAAATGTAAGGAATAAATCACGTCAAACATATTTGATCCTAAATAAATCAAATTAAATCCTACTATTTATTTTTTTTTTTTACTTAAAACAGTGTGTTAAAGTGTTTATTTTTTTATTTTTTATGACATTATACTACAAAATTCATCTACAATCATATTTAATGTCTTTTTTTCCCTCTTTCAAAACTCTGCTTAATGTTGGTGCAAACTTTTTTACCTTTTACTTCCGTTACAAAGCACTGAGATCGAAGACGCCGTCCAATAACGATAATAAACGAAACTAGATCACCAATTACTTTTTTTACACTATGTATTATTATTTTTTTATTCATACTTTTTGTTGTTGTTGTCTCCAGAGTGAAACACCTGCGATTTGAGCTGCAGCCAACTTTTATTTCAGGGCAACATTTTGAGAATAGAAGTCAACATCTTCTGACCAATCAGAACAGAGAATTCAGCACTATAAGATAAACAATTTTTAAAAAAATAACAAATATAAAACACAATAACATCTTTTTGGGATATTTTTCTGATATGATTTATAATACAATATGCATGTAGGTGAGTTGGATTTAAAATAATTGAATAATGTAAAGGCTGATTTTTAAAAATTTTTCTTATACATTTCTTATACATTTATTGATATTTTTTTTATATTTAACTTCTTTTATTGTATATTTTTCGATAAAATATAGCCTAAATCTTTTTTTTTTAATGTAAAACTCCCAGGTTTTCTTTTTTCTAAAATACATTTTTTATATTTATTATGCTAAACGAGCTCTTTTTTGGGGAAAAAATTATATATCTTTCATTAATTCTAGCGTAAATAGATTTTTTTAATGTAAAACTGGGTTGTTGTTTTTTTTTGTTTTTTTTTAAAGAAATATTAATATTCAGCTATTATGCTGAAGAAGCTTGTTTTTTAAAAAAGTCAATATAATCTTTTTTGTTCTACTATTAAAAACAATTTTTTTATCCCATTTATTCCTTTTTAACTAAACTCAGACTAGTCACCTTTTGCCCTTTAGCTGTTAAGTAGGAAATTTAGGTTCTGCACAGAAATCTGAAGAACAGAAAGATAGAAAACCCCACAAGTTCAGGTATTTCGGATATAGATTAGCCGCTAAAGACCACTCGCAGTGGCCGAAAATGTTTTATATTCCCTCCCAAGAGGGCAGTGTACCTGCTTCCAGCCCCACTTTTATCACCACTGGCGGTCTGGAACATCTGCTGTACTCTGTCATATGTATATGTGCAGAACAGGGGGTCAGAGGTCAACGTGGGCTAATGGAGGAAGTGAGATAAAGGTGAATGTGTAAGAACAGATGAGGATATGATCAACAAAAAAAAAGAACCCCGGCCTCTTCCTGCTGGATGTGTGTGTGCTTTTTCTTTTCATGTTTTTTTATCTCGAGTGTCAAATAAAAAGCTCTTGTCAAGAACCAAATACTGCAGCTCATATCTGATTAGACTTTGGATTGATCACCGGTTTAAAGAAACGTCCCAGATATGACGACATTCAGATCAGTTATGACAAGACGTAGACATTTTTCAGCCGTTCGTATATGACGTGTGTGTGTGTGTGTGTGTGTGTGTGTGTTATCAAAACGGCTGCCAGTGAGAGGGTGGAAATGGAATAAATCTGAGCGTGAGGGCATTCATTTCAACCAGAGCTTTTAAATCCACACCAGCTTCACAACGACCGATCAAATCATAATATTGTGGCTTGTGGCGTCGTAAAGTGAGGCTTTATCTCTGCTCTAGCCGTCACTGGAATCGCCAATTAAATCAGGCTGCAGGATCACATCCTCGCTTTCCTTTTAACTCCTCACACACTATAGACAAAAGTTTTAGTTCGATGTGGTTCTTCCCCAAAATGTTACCACAAAGTTGGAGATGCACAAGTGTAAAGAACCTCTGTGGATGTGGGAGCATGAAATTTTCCCTTCACTTGAACTAGTAGACCCAAACGTGTTCCAGCATGACGGTACTCCCTGTGCACAAAGCCAAGCTTCATAATACACATTTCCACATACAATTCCACTGCTATTCTTGTACATGCTTTAGTTCATAAACATCATAAACTTCAGTGAGATAACGCTTTATTACTCCCGAAGGAAATTCTTGCTCCAGTGACTTCACCAAGCAAAAACAATACAAACACGTAATAGTTTTAACTATTGCACATTATAGTTCTAAAAACATTTTATACATAAGATATTATGCATGATATTGCACACAATCATATAAAAAAACAATATACATGATACTGTAAAGCGATTATACATGAAAGCCAGTGCATCTATTATTTTACTTGGTCCAGAACTCAGCTGCCTATAGAATTACTAGAAACGTCCCCATCAGGCTTCTTATCCTTTGGCTTATCTTTCATGTTCTTTATCATCTAGACTGGATACGTGTTAAATATCGAGTACAAGATTCTCACTTTTAGAGCTCTTCATAATCTAATCTTGCACCCTCATATCTCTCTGACTTGCTTTCTTTGTTGTTCCTTCTGGTTGTTTAGTCACTATTGGGTCTTGGGCATTTTGCTGGGCTGCTCCTCATCTTCTAAAATTCTCTTCCACAATCTATATGAGGAAGTAACTGACCACTTTTACATTATGTCTTTAAACTCATTTGTTCAAACGAGTTTTTTTTAATCAATTTGAACAATTAAGCAGCTGTTTAAATCAAATGATGATGATGATGATTATTATTATTATTAATATTATTCTTATTCTTATTAATATTATTATTATTATTATTATTAATAGAATATGGTGTGGATGAGTTGGAGTGGATCTTGAGTGTCCTGCTAAAGAGCTCTGACCTAGAAACGTACACACTCCAGGGCACGACTTGAAATTTAGTCCTTCATACAGTTTCATAGTGTTACAACCAGTTTTGTGGGCTTTTTTTATAAATGTCCTTTTTCATCCAAATTTTATATATATATATATATTATTTTATTAATGTTTTTTTTTTTACATTTTCGGGTTTAAAAAAAAACTAAATTGTCTCTCCTTGTTTTGGCCTTCCGTCCACACAGACACTTTTTTGTAGTCAACAAAAATGTAGCTTCTTAAACACGTCCTCTTAAGTGAATAAATTTGAAAAGCCGTGTTGGACCGCGAAAATGGAGGCTTTCAGAAATTATGGCGCATTTTTAATCGCTGCCACGACGTTTCAAAGAGCCGGAACGTAAACAAGCGCCAGGTGGAAACGATGCAGGTTCAAGCGTCTTACGTTTCGTGCTTTCGCAGTACAAGGAGTGTGAATCTATTTTTAAATATTCCCAGAATTCCTCCTGCTCTGCCATGCCCCCTACTGGTTATTTTCTTTTTTTCTTTTAATTCTGAGTAACAAGAACGAGCTTACTGCATGCTGTTTTCCCACAGGTTCCACATGTAGCCCTATACATGCACATCTGTAATTCCGGATCTGTCCCTCCTTATGTTTAACTTAATCAAGGCAACATGATATCGGTTATAAATTCCCACATGCGCTACTTTCCGCACGCCACCAGGCATCGACCAGCTGCCTCCGGGTTCATCCTTTTCGGTTCCCACAGACTTAACACTTCTTTATGTGTAAAAATAATTTTAATAAGTCCCCGTAAGAATGAAAGTGGAGCCATAAAGTGCCTGCGCAAAAACACAGGAGGCTTTTATTAACTCTTTAAATATGTATGCTTTCGATATTACATCACTGATGCCACCTGAGAGGAAAGTAATAAAGGAGAATTGTTATCTCTGTAGGGGGCCAAGCATTGGAAAGACTGTTTATTCAAAATACAACACACACACACACACACACACACACACACACACACACACACACACACACACACAAGTTATTTTTTGTTCCATAAGCATTGAAGCATAAACCACAAATTAGCATACAGATAAATGTTGTGCTCTTTCCCTCTCTGTCGATCTCCTTTTTCTTTCGTAGTTGCTTTATAGCTTGATTGAAAAGAACACACTCTTTCTTCTGTATTCTTTCCTCCCCTTTTCCGGTGTCTTTCAGTCGAACCGTGGGCTCCTGCTGAGCCCTTCCACAAGTCTGTGTTTAGTTTACTTTAGCGAAATAGCAATTCAATTAGCACTGCATGCATTACGGCACGACTGGGAGAAAATACACACACACACACACACACACACACACCTAGTAATCAGTTCAGGGTGTGGCATGTGAAATTTAATTCAACTTTCCAAAAAATGTGGGTAATCCCAGTTCATTCTTGATTTTGCATGGGGAGGTGGGAGGGGGCAATTACTTTTTTACACATGGCTAGGCAGGTTAGGACAGCCTGGTTTTCCCTCTTGATAAGTGAAATCATCTTTTAGAAAATGCCTTTTGTATTTCCTGGTTGTCTTTGTGTAATATAAAAAATTGGGAAATACTTTTTCACGGCATTGTGCGTTCAGAACGCTGCGAATTTAGTTCAAAATAAGTTTATTTTACTAGTACACTTATGGAATAAAAAACTCTGGGATGGGCTGTTATAGAAAAATAGTTAAGGTATTGGACTCCATCAGAAGGTCACAAGTTCAAATCCCAGCACCACCAAGTTGCAATGTGGGCCCTTGAGCAAGGCCCTTAACCCTCTGTGCTGCATCATGGCTGACATTGTGTTTTGACCCCCAGCTTCCTAACAACCTGCAAGGTCACGGGCGTTGTGGTGAGTTCGATTTGAGAGTTTCTTCCATCATTTATTCCTCTGTAAATGCTGAAGTGCTGAACTGATGCTGAACTGTATGTTGGTGATAAGCAGATGTAGTTGAGAAAACAGTAAGAGTTTCAACTTTGATATTGTATTAAAGTTAAAATGTCCCCAAAATGGAAATTTTTTGTGAAGTATGGATACGTGAAAAAGTGACTTAATTACAGTAAAGTATTACATTTACTTTCTTACTGTCCAACACTGTTCTATAGAAATTTATAATCAGGGATGTTGATGTGATGGAGGAATTTCCTCAACCAATCAGAATTGAAAATTTGACAACTTTGTGGAAATTCCGGATTGCAACGCAGGCTTTTATTGTATTGAATTCGATTTCTTTATTTTTAGCATAGTACACGATGTAAATTTTATGACCCGGTCAACAGCCTGCAGTTCAGCAAAACATGTATGTTTCCATGTGAAATCGAACCCATAGGGAGCAAAGTGTACAGCGCTGGATTTCACCTCAATTACCATCAGCGTTACCATGAAACGAGTCTGAAAGCCCAAGATTACTGGTGTGTGTGTGTGTGTGTGTGTGTGTGTGTGTGTGTGTGTGTGTGTGTGTGTGTGGGTGTGTGGTTGAAACTCGGCCTGGCGTGGGTGTGAGGTGAGCTCTTGTTTCCAAAAGGAGCCACTTCAGATCAGATAGGAGCAAAGCCAATGTCGGTGAAAGGGAAAATTTTTCCCTCGGATAAAAAGCAATCCGACGTCGACCTTGTTGTTATTCAAAAAGGAGTTGCTTAAGGTTGGTTTTCCGAAAATGTTTTCTTTGAATCCACGTCGGTGGAAAAGTCGGACGAGGTCACCGTATTGATGTCTGAAAGCTGGAGCCGTCATCATGAAGACCTGGAACCGAACGGCGAATCCGTCTCGTAACGTGCCACCAAATTAAATCCTAATGGATGAGAATAATGCTAAAGGTTGGTGGAGTAGGATTAGATTTGTGTGTGTGTGTGTGTGTGTGTGTGTGTGTGTGTGTGTGTGTGTGTGTGGAAAAAGTCACAAAATCAGGAAAGATCCATAAGAAGTTCCACAAGTTCAGATCGGATAAGTTTGGATAAGTGCGCACACACACACACACACACACACACACACACACACACACACACACACACACACACACACAACTAATCAGTAATATTCCACATCAGCAAAGGATGGTTTCCCATCAAAAGGCCACACTGGGACTTATTCGCCCACACACACACACACACACACACACACACACAGCCCATCTCTGAACTGAAGCCGCATGCACCTCTTAACTCTCAGCAGATCTGTGAAAAACGATATCGGCGTCCATAGCTTTCTTTCAGCGCTCACACGCCAAAGTAAAGAGCGCGAGTGTTTGGATTCTCTGAGACGGATCCAGGAAACCGCGGCCACTTTGACTCTATAATGGGTTGGACCGTGTGAAGCCACTTTGAAGCCAGCGGAGATCGAGAGATCAGCCGCGCTGGAGACTTAATCACCATCACGTCAGACGTGACATGAGTGTCAGGACGCATAATCGTGTATGGACACACACGGAGACACACTGAGACATATAGAAACACTTATCCGTGTTGGGAGACGTGAGGGTTTTTTTCCCCTTTGAGCAAAAATCAAAGATGATCGGAAGTCAAAGATGCTTTTGTGTAAAAGTCGGTCGTGTGCAGGAAAAGGAGGGATGCGTGGAGCTGCTGACATCTGTGTGAGTGTGTGAGTGAGTGTGTGTGAGTGTGTGTGTGAGTGTGTGTGGCGAGCGGTTTATCAGTCATTACACACAGGCCACAGGCATGCATGGAAACAGCAGTACGCAGCCTAAGGCCTTCTTTCTCGCACAGGGGGCTTCCCAAACAATCAAACCCATCTTTTATTTTTATGATGACTGAAGGAGCGATTTCTCGACATCCTCAAAGTGTGTGTGTGTGTGTGTGTGTGTGTGTGTGTGTGTGTGTGTGTGTGTGTGTGTGTAGACCGTAGAATGCCTCGTCACAGCTCTGCAGTTCCGTCCTTCTCTGTATCGTTTATCTTTAGGAATTTTCTGGAATGACTAACATTTAAATACAGATTACGGACAAAAGTTTGTGGACACCTTGCAATAAGATTCTATGTGTGGGCTTTGAACATTCAACATTTAGTCTTCATTTGCTGTCATACTGTAAAAACCTCTGTTTTTCTGGGAAGGATGTTACACTAGATTTTGTGGAGATTTCTGTGAGATTCATTCATCCACAAGTAAAGTCAGGTACTAATGTAGGTGAGGTGAGGAGTTCTGGGGTGCAGTCAGAGTTTCAATTAATTCCAGAGGATTTTAGGATTTAAGCTTTTTAGCAGATCTTTCACTCCAACCTATGTATCTTCATGGTGCTGGCTTTGTGCACAGGGGCATTGTCATGCTGGAACAGGTTTGGGTCTCCTAGTTTAAGTAAAGCAAAATTTCAAGGTAAGGCATCCAAAGACGTCCTATACAATTGTGTGCCTCCAAATTTGGGGATGAGCAACATATGGCTGGGAAAGTCTGGTGTCCCAATACATTTGCCCATATTGTGTTTTTTTTTTGTATCTTTGTATCGAGAAACAAATTCCGTCCACAAACGCTAAATCTAATTCTCATTAGAAAAAGTTACTACTGATTAAGCAAAAAGCAATTGGAGAGTTTTTACATCATGATATCTAACAGCCAATCAGCTTTCAGAAGTTACATCGAGGCATTTTGAATTAAATTTCTGTGCGTCTTTTCAGTCGTTGTGTTTAAGTCTAATTTAGCGTGTCCCGTTCTCACATGAAACTTGCCAGCACTTTGAGAACGTAGCCATGTAGACATAAATGAAAACACACTCCTTTGTAATTTATAGTGCCCCTGTGTTCTGTGATATGTACATCTCAGGTGTTGGGTCAAGGCTAAGTACTCTCGAGCAGGAATTTGCGGAATTGAGTGGATCACCCCTGTAATCCCATGAATCACGAAGAGAGCTGCGCGGTCAGGGCAGGGTCAAACCCAACGGCTTGCCGGAAAGATACATTTTATGTGCCTGTTTTTGCGGGTACCTGAGGAGTCCATTAAAAGCCCCGGCTCATGAGTTAAGGCCTGAGAACATACAGCATTCTTTGAGAAACATTAAACCAGAACATCGGCTTGGTGCGCTGCACCATGTGGCTTTTTAAATGGTCTTCACCTTTAACACAAGTTCAGTTTACCGGCTAGGTGTCTTTGTTCCGGTGTCTTCTGTAGTCTAGTCTTGGAAATTGCTAACTCAAAAACAGAAACTAGAGTTCAATTTCAAGGTCTATGTGCAAACATACTACTAGCATGTCAGGTCAAACTTTAAATAAGTACCGGCTCACAATGCTAATCTAGAAGAAATGTCACTAGTGGCTAGTGCACCATACAGTTTAAATCATAGCTACAAATTCGAACCTGGGACATCCCGATGTAAACAGTTTGTGTTGGCTCAGACCTTATCTGTGATTGGTGCTGCATCAATGAGCAGGATACAGAGTGTACTTATTGTATGCTAAACTGATTCCTAGCTTGTCTGCTTTTCCCCAGTGTTTAGTCTGGCATTGGAGAGCTCACCCCACTGTGCCTGCTGTCTCCCTCGCACTCTCACTTTTACTTAAAGTGGTGTTTGAAAGTAAAGCCACTGGCCATCCGTCAGCGCGAATGAGAGACGCGGTTGTAACTGTGGTGGGAAAATAACTGCGTCTTAAAACAGCCTACCTTTGGAACAAAAAAGGCAATGAGGCGGTCCAAAGACCTCCACAACATCATAAGAGGTTTATGAGTATTTCTAAAAGACTCCAAACATCAAAATGACAACAATGATCCAGTGATGGAAATTTTTTTTTTTTTTAACCAAGACCTTTCACCGGACAGTTCTTCATAATCAACTAATGGTGGTTTCCCCTTAAAAGCTCATTTCTGGTAGAGAATTTAGGGTAGTTATTTTAATAAATGGCATCTCGTGGTCTGGAACAGTCATCCGTTCATTCATCTTTAGGTCAGGGTCATGGTGGATCTGGAGTCTTTCTCAGAAACACTGAGCTTGAAGTGGATGGGATTCCAGAGTTATTTAGTATGTACATTGCAGACCAATCAGAAGTTGTAATCTAGATGGGGTTTTTTATGTTTAATTTTGGTGAGTGTACTGTAGCATCGAAAAAGTAAAACTAATCCCAGAATTCCAAACTTGCTAAACGAACAGTCTCACTTTCCTAAGAGTACATATCATGACCTCATAATAAGGTTCTAGCTGACATTTTAGTAATTACTGAGATAACCAATTATGGACAGCAGAAGCTTTTTTACGGATCTGTACTTTACTAGATTTCCGTTTGGGAAGACTTACTTTTTCACTACATTTCAAGTCAAATATTTCACTATTTACTTAACTACATTTTGTGAAATCATTCAAACGTAGATTATTTAGCCTACCTAGTGTACCTAGTGTATCTCTACTTTAACTAAAATACATGCTTTTTTGGATTTCGGTCACCATTGAAGAACACTAACTTATGTCTGCATCAACCAAGCATGTACAATGGATGCTGCTATTGAGGTTTGAGGTGTCTCCCCTCATCTGAGCCAGACCGCAAAACCTTCATGCTAATCATACCCCAGAGCGCTGATAGATACAAAACTGTGTGTGAGTTATAAGTTGGAAAGCACATACAGGGTGCTGAAATGCTGGAATATTCCAGCATGAATAACAGATCACTGTGGTGCATTGAGCTAATAAGTCTGAGTGCCCCCCCTATAGTTCACATGGTCCTCAAAACCCAGCCACCCACCCAACCCACACAGAGGACTACTGTATGTGGGGTGTCGGCTACAGGGCATGCATGGTGTATTTGAAATTCTTGTGGTTAAAAAGAACTCCCATCCCTTTGTGTATGGAGAGCAATGGTATGCTTGGTGGTGAAGCCAAGGTTGTGACCCAGACTCGTGGTTCACTCCATGACCTCTCCTTAATAACTTCCTGCCATTAAAAAAACCCAAAGTTCAGCTTCAAATTTAAACTGAATCTTCCACACACTCTCATTCTCCTCATGCTGTTTTTCATGGATGTCCTTTTTGACATAGCTACCCTCTGCATTACAGTCCTCAGGAACTATATTTATCTCTATTTGTGGTCAGACTTAAAAAAAAAACAGGTTGCATCTCAGAATCTAAAGTAAACACTACATGCCCTGCCTTCCAATCTTCTCTCAACTCTGCCCCCCCCACCGCACCCTCATCTGAAGAAAATAAATCCATCAGAGAGGTATTCAAGAACCAAGTGTAGGTTTTACAGCTGCTTCATTTTCTTGTGGACTCCCACCACCACTACACACTTTTAACCTCAGCAGTTTTGGAGGCCCTCTGGAACCATGCCATGCCACCCCTGGGGCTCAGGAATATCAACCTCAACGTGTTTACAAAATCAATCACAATGGGTTATTATCAAAAATTCAATCACTTTTAGTGAAGAGCAAATAGCTTACACAAAATTAAGACATGGTTGCCAAGCAGAACATAATTTTCTGCAAAAGAAGGCAATTGGATTGAAATGCATCTTTCCAAATTGGAAAGCAGAGAACCATGCTTGATAGTTACCGTTACAAGTAAATTTTTTGCTAGTCATGGACATGCTGGTTATGTGGTGAATGCACCAGACCACCACTTCACAGCTTGACCATTGGACAAGTATTGAAAATCCCATTGCTCTAAACTTTAAGTGTTTCAAATACATAGACGAGTACATAGATATATTAACATATTAGCATATTATATAGTAATTCATTTTTTGAGGGGAGGTGCTGGCTCAGTGGTTATGGCTCTGGGTTACTGAGTGGAAGATTGTGGTTTTAAGCCCCAGGGGTCACCGAGCTGCCACTCTTGGGGCCCTTAACTGCCTTTGCTCCATCGGGGTTGTTATGTGTCTGACCCCAGCTTCCTCTATTGCTGGGGTTGCGAAAAAATAAATATTTCCCTGTGGTATCAATAAAGTATTGAAAAAAAAAATAAAAAATATGGCTAGCTACTTTCCAACAACTTATCCTTGGTGGTTTGAATCTGAAGTGATTTAAGTGCTTTGTGAAACGCTTGAATTGACCAAAGAACTTGAATGCAACATTGAAGGCAAAGACCTGTCAATATGTTACTATGTTTTAATAAATGACAAATTCCTACAGTTTAACATTTCTTGGAAACTAAAGTCCACAGGCCAAGAAACCAGAAGGAACCAAGCATGAATGTCTGAGGGACCTGCCAATCTCTACAAGTAAGCTGGAGCTATGAGACTTTAATTGCACCAGTGAGGCATTTTGGTTTTTCACCACTTTAATTCAACCTTCAACCTTTAAGTTTAGCTTTGGTGTTTGGTTCTATCTAGGATTCTACAAGTTTCCTATAACTATCCCTTGAGGAACATAACTCTCTGCTCTCCTTTTCAGCCACCTTTGGGTAACTATGGACAATCAACTGTCCTTCTCCTCACATGTGGCTAATGTGGCTCGTTCTTGTCGATTCCTTCACTACAACATCCAAAGGATTCAACTATTTCTGCCCACACAGGCTGCCCAGGTGCTTGTTCAGTCTCAACTCAATGCAGGCAGGTTGACTTCTGAATGCTATTCGTCCACTGCAAAAGATTCAAAATGCAGATGCGTGACTAGTGTTCAACCTGCCCAAGTTCTCCCACACCACCCCACTGGTGCTCCCTACACTGGCTTCCAGTAGCTGCATGCATCAGATTCAAAACACCGATGTTTGCCTACAAGACCAAAAATGTGACCAACACCCTCTTACCTCGGAGACCCCATCACACCTCGCACTGCACCACGCTGTATGAGAACCTCCAGCACTGCTCGACTGGTCCCACCTTCTCCCAGGGGAAGAGGTAAGTATACTTCAAGGCTCTTCTCTGTTCTGGCACTGAGGTGGTGGAATGAACTCCCTTCTAGATGTCCAAATAGAGTCCATGGCTATCTTCAAGCGACGGGTGAAGACCTACCTCTTCCTGAAACACTTTTCAAGTTTGCAACTCTGCAACATCTAAACAGAGTTGTAGGCTGATTTATCTTAAGTTTGTAATCTAGCCTACCAGTGTAGATTTATTCATTGATGGAGACTCAAACCACTTTTGTACATCGCTCTGGACACGGACGTCTGCTAAATGCCACAAATGTAACTTGTTTTAGACTACAGGTGGCTGACCGCTGTAATTTACCCAGTCTCACAAAGCTTGAAAGAGAACAGCATAAAGAAAACTCTTGCAAAGCACCAAACACTTGTACCTTCAAACCCCTGGCCCTTTTTTTTTGCCTAGCAGTTTTGCCAGAAGTTCTGCACAACACATGGAACCGCAGAAAGGAAAAAAAAAACAAAACACAAAATTGGTACAATTAAATAAATTTATGTAAAAAAAAAACGTTTTTGGCTTTCCTCGCTTTGCTCATCTAAGATTTTAGTGCATTTTTCTCTTTCTGTACGAGGCTATAATTACACCTCTCTGTTTGCTCTCGAGTTTTTTCTCCTCTATAGCACTTTGGCTGCCCTACAAAACCGGAGCCCTGTTCATTAATTAGTTCCGCTGTTCACACACCGGCCAACTTCCTTTCCTGCAAATTGCTTTCTTTCTTTCGCTCATTCTCTCTCTCTTTCAAACTCCCCATCGCTAGCAACACTGCCAGCTCTGATCTTCATGGTGCTTGCTTGTGGCAGGGTGGAGAGGGAAAGATTGACCAGGGGATGAGCTGAGGGAAGGAGAGTGACGCAGGGGGGACGGGAGCATGCTGGGAATCCCGCAGGCGTTTCAGGGATGAAGACATCGACCCGAGCCGAGTCCTTTAGGAATGAGCGCTCGTGCTGTTGATGTCCATGATATCCATCCTTCCACGTCTGCAGATTTAAACACACACTGTAAGCTATTCATCAGGCTTAGATCATCTCTAGCCACAATCCTGTTGGGTCTGTAATTATCTCTAACATTATATTATTTTATATAATTATTTATGCTCTATTATTATCGTCTCTCTTTTTCAGGCATTGCACATTAAAGCACTTAAACTTCTATTGGTTTTCTTTATTAGTTGGCGGATTACAAAAACAAAACACTGACCTTTTATGAATGAGTTGTGGTTGTTTGTTAAACAATTTAATTAATGAATTATTTAAACACAATTTGACATTTTATAAATACATTTTTGTTAAATAAGCAATCCAAAATGCAAAATTAAATTTTTTACAGATATAAAATAAGTGCATGTGTTTAAAAAAAATAAACAAATACAGCAATATTGACGACTAGGATGTGAAAATAAATAGATATTAAAATAATAAATGTTATAATAAATCAATAAAATCAAATACGATACACACAAAGGAGCACAAAACGCATGAGATTAAATCTGTACATAAATAAAATAAAGGTGCCAGCAAGAAAATAAAGTGCCTCTGAATCATTATGAAATAATTAACACTTGTACTGTACATATACTTATATGGCTAAATGTATTGGGGCACCCAACTTTTACAGCTATATGCTTTATTCCCCCAAACTATTACCACAAAGTAGCTAGTAGAAGGTACATAATTATATAGGAGGTCTTTGGATGCTGGAGCATGACATTTTCCCTCTAATTGAACAAGGAAATCCAAACCTGTTCCAGCATCACAATGCCCCTGTGCACAAATCCAGCTCCATAAAGATCTGCTTCACATGAGTTGGAGTAGATTTCCAACCCTAAAGAATGTGAACACTGACTGCACCCCAGGCCTCCTCACCTCACCTACATCAGTACCTGACTTTACTAACACCCTTGTGGCTGAACGAGGAAAATCTCCACAAAAACTAGTGAAACATCTTCCCAGAAGAGTGAGGATTATTATAACTGGAAATGGGGACTGAATCTGTAATGAGTTGTTTGGTACATATAGTGTAACTTCTGCCCTGTGTAACATCCTTTTGTCAAGCCTTTTTGATTGGTTGTCTTGGTGTATGTGTTTGAACTGAATTACTTTAAATGAATCACATAAATAGAGCAAATTGTGAAAAAATGTCGAAAATATCATTGCGGGAAAATAAACGAATCCTAAAAAAAAAAAGGAAGAAAAAAAAGTACACGACATTTGAAGTAGTGTGATGTGTAAATTATATTTATAATAAAAAAATTCGTGTGAAATTGTTTATGTAAGTCTAAAGTATTCGAAAAATCCCTCAAATTTGCACTTTAAATTCATGATTCAATATTCTGCATAACGTTAATTCGTTGAAATGATTTGATCAGAAACGTTCAAAAGACGAGGTTGTCGTGGGTAACGGCAGCGAGGTTTGTGTTTTGAAGGAAACTTCTGCGATCTAGGGTCAGTTCGCCTTTAATGCTTCTAAAATCTGCCTGAGTTTGTGGGATTTTGATGATGTGAGAGCGGGAGGCAGGGGATTATGGGATCAAAAGCCAACCGTTCTAATCCTCTCTGTTATTACCCATGATAGCGCTATAAATGACAACACATGGGAAGTTTCTCAGCTCTCCGAACCAGCTAGCGAACGACGACTGTGAGATTCTGCTTAGCACTTGTGTGTGTGTGTGTGTGTGTGTGTGTGTGTGTGTGTGTGTGTGTGTGTGTGTGCATGCATAGGGATTAGAAATAACATGCACTCTGCCACTCTCAAGCTGTCCTTTTTTTCGTTCTTGTCTCAAGCGTTCAAGAGGAACTAAGATCACAGCACTCCGGGATGAAGCGCTAATCCTGGTGTACTTAGAAATCTGCAGGTTTTATTTTTTTCTCTCAATCTCTTTTCTTGATATAAAACCGAATCATGCGAAGTGTAAACGAGGAAAACGATCCTGCCATAATTACCAACAGAAAAGCAGGGAGCCGATTGGACAAGATGCAGCCTGAGATCCTCCTCCTGAGGGAAGTTTGGTCATGTCACACTTCCTGGTGACCCATTAAAACAATTGGGGGGATTTGTGTTTCCAGATAAACATATCGGTGAGCAGAAAACAATATTTTACTTTAAAGGCATGTTTTATATATTACCCATAATACCTTTTTACTTGCAGTTAATGGAATACAACCTTTGAGGTCCCCGGTGGTCTAGTGGTTAGGATGCGGCGCTCTTAAAGCTGCGCCAGTCAGGGAACCAACCCCAGCCACTCTTAGTGCCGGTCCCAAGCCCGGATAAATGGGGAGAGTTGCGTTAGGAAGGGCATCCAGCGTAAAAACATGTGCCAAACCAAACATGCGGATGATCCGCTGTGGCGACCCCTAATGGGAGAAGCCGAAAGAAAGTTTAATGAAAATGTTGTTTTGCATTGCATTCTGGGTCACAGAGTTCAGCATTTGTCAGCATTTTAAGTTGCTTTACCAAAACTTGACTGTAACGTTGCTAGCGTTGACCATGGTAGCATGAACCTCTCTTTTGGAGAAAAGAAATTGGAGCTACAACCGCCACCTTGTCTTAGAAATAACAAAAACACGCCCCTGAATTACTGTCAGCGTCACTAAACACATCGTAAATATTTCAATATGATAATATTTAATACGTTTCAGGGTGGAGTTTTTGCGCTTTCATGTCTAATGGGCCTTGTCACTCACACTTCCTCGATCCTTCCCTTTTCAGAAAATCGCATGCTATATTCCGCTCTATAGCTATGCGTTTCTGGGAAAAGCATCTTTAGTGGGCTTCCTCCTTTCATAAGTGCGGCGTGGCGTGGAGAGGCCACATTCCTCCGGAGCACCCGAGTGTGCGAAAGCAGGGGAAAGAGCCATGTGAGGACGACATGGCTAATCCTAAAAACACACACACACAAATAGAGGAACCCTGGATCACCACATCCCATTTTGACCGCACAGATCTCACACTTTAATACTGCACTGAGAGGAGCCTAGCTTTTCTCTAATAGTTATGCACCACCAAAGCTATGCTAGCTAATGCTAAAGATTAAAACCAGGTTTCTAAATAAACTCTATGCCCCAGGATGCCAACTGGTCCTTATTAAATTCCATTAATTATATGAAATGCTTTGAGGGGAAATTCAGCTGGAGAAAAATTAGCACATGTGCCTAGCATGTGAGGAATTGGTAATCTGCATCCTGACACTATTAGCATTAAAATACACACTTCATACATCCAAATGTTTCAAATTTAAGTTGTACTGAATATTTCAGGGTGTTTTTTTTTTGTTTGCATTCAAGGTATAAAAGTTGGAGAAGTAGAATAAGACCCACATTTTTTTTTTTCCTCAAATGAGCTCTACCAGTCCCTCAATCTGGCTTTGATTACAGGATTGAAAGAATCCATCATGCCTTATTTGAAGCGTAATACATTTTAACTCGAGCCACGGCCTAAATATTTGAACACGCTGGTCTGATCCTACCAAACAAATCCATGTAAGTTGAGCTACTTTGCTCGACACGGTGCATAATTCCAGCCAGGACGATTGTCAGGCTTCGGCACGAAGGAGTACTGATTAGAGAAGCTCTCTAGGGTTTCTTTTCAAAACAATCCGAGGTGGTGTTTACGTTCTCCGATGAGGAGCGCACACGCTTTTCAGGACAGGCCATCGATTTATTAGGAGTAGTGCATACGCTTTCTTTTGGCTAGCTCGGTTCCAGTGATGAAATGGCTGCTTTGTGGACACATTAGCATGAGATATGTGTGTGTATTTTGATCAATCTATTCCATATTTTGTTCTCATTGGTTCTCTACTCTTCTGAGAAGATGTTCCACAAGTTTTTGTGGAGATTTTGTGCTCATTCAGCTCCAAGGGTGTTAGTAAAGTCAGGTGCTGATGTAGATGAGGTGAGGAGGACCTTCCTGGTGGCTCTAATCTCACCTCCCTCACCTTGTCTCTAAAACGTACTACATGCGCTGTCCCTCTAATAAACTCATTTCTAATCCTGTCCATCCTCGTCACTCCCAATGAAAACCTCAGCGTCCCGAATACCTTTGTCTATATATTAAATGTTTTTGCTTGGTACAAAAAAAAATGCTGCGCAACTCCCATCTGGTCGAGAGTAGAAGAAGTGAGAATGTTGCCAGAATCCAAGAAGCACCTTCCAACATCCAGAGCAGAAATTTTTCCTCCTTGCCCTACGAACCCATCAAAATCCACCAAACCCCCAGCTCATGCCCATCTCTGAATTTCTCCCTGTAGTGTGTTCTCCATCCAAAAAGGAAGCTCAAACCACAATCTGGTCTGTATCACACCGCACTCCGCCCTTTGTCTCTGTCTTCTGGACAAAATTCGACTCGTGTTCGCGATCCAAACCACACGGATGAAAGAAATGCCACCAATGCGATCTTTTCTGAATTGGTATTCGTGTCCCAAACCGCAAACAAAACATAAAGCAACTTCAATAACCATTGCATGAGTCGCTGTGGCGTCCTGCCAAACAGCATCGTTCCCATGAAGCGTTCGCTTTGCGATGTATACATGACCGACATCAAGTTTTTTTACTTCACAAATGTCTCGAACATCTCACAGGCACCAGTAACTGGGAAAAGAAATGGAAAAATGTTTTGCTGTGGTGTAAGAGGAATAAAAAACACACTGTTATTGGAAACATGATCCAGTTGTTTCTGAAAGATTCATCATTTTTCAGTTTTCATATTTTTTGGATTACACAATTCCACCATTTATGCCATTTCTTATTATTTATTTGTTTGTTTTTTTTCGTCATTAATCAATCAAATAAAATTTTTTTATGGAAATGTTTTCACAAATCATTTCTGATGTGATTCCAACACAAATGATTGATTTCTCTGGGGGTTTTTTTTCTCTAAATGCATAATTTTCATATGCAATCTTTCCAAATGATGATGTTAATACACAATTTTCCACACGACTCTTTTATTTTCACATATAGGATTTTTATTTGATTTTTTTAAATACAATTCGTAGTTTCATCTTATTTTCCAGACGATTCTATTATATTTATGTGATTTTTTTTTTTTCCCCCTCTTTTACTGGAACAATTTATTCTCCTATACGATTTTTTTTCTTTACATTATACATATGTATACAAATTCATTTTCACGTTTTACATTTTTGCCATGATTCCTTAATATTGAAATTTACTTTTTTTTTTTTATTGACTGGTTTCCTGCACAGATTTTAGCAACGGTACTTACTGCGCTGCATTTTGACGTAGGCATCGATTTGAGGAAGTTTTACACCAAACACACTTTTCAGGTGCGCTGCTTAGCAATCGTCTTGTATTTCTGTTTATTTTCTTCTCCGTCTATCATCCTGATGAAGAAGGCACCATTAAACATGACCCTCCACATCTGTATGGAATCTATCAGCACCCGTTTTCAAATTAATCTAATCAAAATATGTAACATTTGCCAATTTTTATCTCAGAATACAATTATTTCCCAAAATTTGTAGATCAGTGACTTAAACAAAAAGATTTTGAAAGTTACCAAAGATGAGCTTAGCGGCGTTAACTGTGCAGCTAAAAAATAGTTCCTCAGTTGCACTGAAAACAGAAGCTTTTTGAGAAATTGTTGCATATAAACCTTCTTTAGAATCCGCAAATCACAAGCCATCTGAATAATGTTCCTTATCTCAAATAATTCCCTTAAAAAAATGCATGTACATTAGTTATCTAGCTATCAGTTGCTTGACATTAGCTTGGCGTTGCTTCTATCTTTGAGTAATCGAGAGACAGGCATTAAAAAGTTTTTGTCCCTTAAAATGTATGTCACCGATCTTGAGAACACATTTAAACGTCCACACCTACACACACGATGAAACTCTGAGGTACTCTTCTTGATAAAGCCCTAGATGTTTTCTTCCATAAATAAATACTTTCTTTAGAGGTTAAAAGCATTCTCACTGTGCATTAAAACCTCTGAGTTACACAGGAGTAAGAGGAAGCGCCGGTCTCTGCTTCGTCCATGACCTAACTTTCACCCTAATTCCCATCGTTTAGGTCACAAAGTGTTAATCTGACTAATCCCCACCAGACCAATAAACGATCTGGATTCAATCAAACTCCACTCAAGAGTCAAGGAAAGTTAATGGAACAAGCAAAACCTGCAACCTAACCTGTGATCCTGAACACCACCATGACCCTTATGCATTACGCTACCCAAAAGTCTGTCCTGAATTCAACATGTGCGTCGTAACATGGGTTTAATTATTAATACAGCCAGGGTTTATTTTTATTTTTTTTGCCGTTCTAACACTCCATTTTGTCCCCTAGCAAGGTCATGTTTGGTAATCAGTAGTCATGGCTTGGTGGCTGAAAACCAGGACATTAAGGTTTCTAGTTTCCTGAGCCAACCACCATTCTGGCAATGCAAGACACCAATAAAAGGAACCAGTATTTTAGCAAAAAATAAATAGTTACTGCTATACAGTACAGTGGCACTGCCTGACTCCCCCTAATACTGAACTAGTTCCAACATGTCTTTTCTATGGCATTCTTGAATTCTTAATTCTGATTGGTCAGAAGGTGTTGACAATTCATCATTGATTCTATGGCCCATAAACAGATTTTTTAAGTGTTTACTTGTTAATATAATTTTATTTTCTGAGATTTTCTCAGTGTCAATGCTGTGTAACAGTACGTTTTCTGACATGAGAAAGTCTTCAGGAATTTTTTACTTTAATTTGAAGGAAATACAGAGTTTAGTGAAGGAGTGACTACAATGGAAGTTATAAGAACCAACTTGTTAAAGGAAACTATAAATAGATAAAAAGGACACTCTAGTTCTTAATGCCAAACTGTTGTATTACAGGACGAACACAACCATCCAGGTTCGCTGCTGACATAAATATGTAGGTGTCAGCGAAATAGAGGTAGCTACGAATCTAGCTGTATTCTAGATCCTGTAAAAGGGCTACGTTTACACTAATCTGCGTTTTCTGTTTAAAAATGTTCCGTGTCTACGCATTTCGTTTTCGTTTTTCAATTGTTTCCCAAAAGTTCCTCATCCACACTGAAACGTCTGAAAACGCTTAAGTCCCTGTACTGCACATGAGCAAAGCGTAACGTAACACGCTTCGACCGGCCTCATTTCTGCCTGGAGTTTATTCACTTTCCAACTCTTTGAAACGTTGCTGCAATGACTGAAAAATGCAGCATAATTTGCGAAAGCCTCCGTTTTTACACTGTTATTTATACACTTTGGATATCACAATATGCGTTTTCAAACGAAAATGTATTCGTGTGGACATGGCCTAGGTATAGTCTACAAGGAATAAGTCGTCTTAGTTGAAGAAATCTGGGAGGGAATATATCAAGGACAGACCATTATGTATCTATAGCTGTTTTTTTGTTCCCTTTTTGTTTTCATTCATCTATTGTTTCGTTCTTTCTAAAATCTATGCTAATAAATGAGAAGGAGGTCTACATTGAATTTTTGTTCTTTTTTCCAAGCTAGTATTTACATTGATCAATACGTCCAAAGGTCACTCAAAACCCTGCAGCTTATATTAGCATTGCTAATAAACACCTACAACTGGTTTGATTGACCTCCCATCAGCCCCCTGGGTTTCATAAGAGCCTGAGGTCACCTCATCACCAGCCTCATAAATAAGTAACTCTTCTCTGTTTGCAGAACCATTACATACATTTCAGCAGTTCATACAGTGTTTATCTTGCAGGACTATCCAATTTGGAAGAAGAATGGTGCTCGCAGATGCAGAACCCAAGCAATCGGCCCCACAGCGATGCTCCAGTCTAGTCCAGTCCAGTCCAGTCCAGCTCAGGGAGGAGGTCCATTTGAAGTTGAATGGCATTTATGAGAGCACTTCATAAAATCCTGTCAGCTCATATCCTGCCGGCCGTGTTCCCCTCTGACACTCGGCAATGCGTACACAGTCGGGGAGAGGGGGGTTTATAAAAAAAAAAAAAGTAAAAAAAAAAGAGTGCAATTGAGATGCTGGAACAGGCAAGTTAAAGGAAAGAATGTGGGATCTATTATGCTGAAAGAGTGAAGCTGTAAGCCAAGAAGCACACATGGAGTAAAATGTGGCAACATGGAGTGGACGAACATGGAATTAGGAGATACAGTGGAGCACGATGGACTCCGACGAGAGTTGTTTGTGACAGCTTTGGGAAGGGGTTCAAAGGTAAAACCCATGTGGTGGTGAAAGTGAAAGTGTGTGTATGTATATGTAAAAATATGTATGCATGTATGTATGTATGTATGTATGTATGTATATGTTCATGAAATAAAAATTTTGGCTTATCACACGACTCTTTACTTATTCAACTCATTTTATCTGAAAAGACTCAAATGTGACTTTCAGCACACTGATCTATTAATTAAATGATATTAATTAGTCAAACACTGATTGATTTCTATTACAATCATCATGAACCCAAAACCTTCTTTTGAACTACTTATAAAAAATCAACCAAATAATCCCACGTGTTGTGGCGAGTTCCAATCTGGAGTTTCTTCATCATTTATTGTTCATTAATGTTCTTCTTGCTGAACTGATTCTGACCTGTTTGCTTATGCTAAGTAGGTGCCACCAAGCGCCAATCAAAACAAGTTCATTTAAACAAGCGGCAATTAAAACAATCTGATTGGTGGATTGCTGCGTGTTTGACCAGTTACATTTTTATCCACTCATAAATAAAAAGGAACGATCGATTTTGCGAAATGGAGTTGAATAAACAGTAAGATAACTGAAATGTAGTGAAGTTAAAGTCTCCCCAAATGAAAATACAGATCAGTGGAAAAGCTACTAAGTACAGTAACGAATTACATTTACTCCGTTACTGTACACCACTGTCCCCAGAGTGGCTCTGACTCTACAGTAGCAGCTTGTCAGCAGCAATTGTACACTTTTTCCTACAAGCAACTTGCATCATTTTATTATTATGACCATGATTATGACCTTCCGATGACCTTGCCTTTATGGTTGACCTGCAAGTCATCCAGTGCATTGTGGCAAAGCGAAATCCTCTACATTTTGAAAAAAGTTAATCAAGCAAACCAAAAGGAGATACTTTTGGATTTTTACAGAATGAAATGGTTTATGAGAACTTAATCTTTTTCAGCTGGTTCATCTGAAGGAACACTTGAAGAATGGTACATACTATATTTACGATTAATTCCTACTTCTAGAGATAATGCTTTCCATCATGTTCAAAAAACGCACACTGATTCTTACTTGGAACTTTTCCATTCTTTATAGTATAGTTGTCTAGTCCAGATTTTTTAGTCTACTGTACTTTGAAGGATTGAAACCAAATCTAATGCTCTCTCCAACAGTGATGAAGACAAATAGGTCTGTACTTCACTCCTGTGTACATGGGGGAGCTACAAATATCATGACATCATTAATGGTTCTATTCATCACTGTCTCCTGAAAAGAGCTTCGGAGATATGGACCGTTGTTGCTAGTGTGATAAGAATGCTGGAACATCCTTAGGAAGTCGCTGTCAAGCTGAGTGGCTCTAGAAATATTGGCCAAAAAAAAAAGCAAATAAGGGAAAAAAAGAAAAGAACTGTCAAGATCCACCAGCCAGTGGCTAACACCTAGTGGTGCTAATATTTCACTGTGAACTCTCATAAACCAAACACCAGGAGGCAAACCTGTAATATCAGCCACTGTCTTGGGTTCAAAGTGTAAGAAACTGAAAAAAAAACAAAGGAAAAAAATAAACTTTCCTTGAGGTCTTCCAAAGTGACAGCCTTAATTTGTTGACGGTGCTGGACTATAGAAAATGAGTTTGGATATTAAGGGGAAAGGAAAGGTTGGGGGGAAGGGAGGACCCATCATTCACCCATCTCACGGACAATTGCAACGTCTGGATCGGATTAGCGTTGTCTATTTTTAATATTCCTAGCAATCGGTCATTTTTTGTTTTTTTTCCGTGATGGACGATGTGGTGAAATTTCGAAACGAGGTACGTATAGTGACCAGCGGGTTGTTCTCGTTTGGCCCCGTGCCCTTTCCTATGATGATGCGCCACAATTCAAGGTCCCGTTGAGTCGTACTACAAGACGGCCAACTGGCGGACAACTTAATCGCAAAGAAAACATACAAAGCTCATTCTTTATCTTCAAAAATGAAACGTGCTGAATAGGGTTGTCCTGTCAGCACCGGAATAGCTTGGGTATTCCTTTTTGGATAAAAGGAAGTCTTGTGAGCATTGCATAGTGGACAACGGACACCTCGGAAGGTGGAGTCATCCAGTTTTTTGGAAACCGTTCCAAAAAATCTTAACGCGTCATGTTTAAAATGTAGCTCCAAACGAGGGCAGTTTGGATGAACAATTCCCGAGGGCACTTTTTTCCAGGAATTGATATCACTTGGGTTATTCCTGTCTGGCTCAAATGCTAGAAATATGAATTATTATTATTCATAAATAGCATTTGCAAGATGTTCGTTTTGAATTTCTCTCACTCTGGCTCGTCCTCTTTGTCTAGTATGTAAAATTTAATACATGCACATATGAACGATGGAATTGGAAATGGGTGGAATTCTGCTTTGCTGCACAAATGTTTTCAATAAATCCTATACCTCCATTTGATGTGTAGCCTGGCTTAGCGCAGAGGCTGTGGCGTGTGTTCTCTTCCCTCTCTGCCTCTCACACATTTTTTCTTGTTCTCTCTTTCCATCTCTATTACGATCATTTCTTATTTTGTTTTTTTCCATCTCCGTCCTCGTTCCCATGTCCTGTACTGTCTCACTGAGAATTCATGTGGAAAAGTAAAACACCCCCAAACCGTCTCGTATGAAGAAAACATCAACAAATTCTCTGGTATTGTCCCTTGTTCTCTTTCTCTCCGTTTCTCAGCATCGTTGTTTCCTCATTGATTTTGACTCTGACCTTCCTGTGACCAACAGTAAACCAATCCCCAGAATGAAACACACCGCAGGGTGAGTTTCTGGATGGATGATGCAAACAAAAAAAAAAGTGAAAAGAACAGGATAAAGGGTAATGACAGTGGTTTCATAATTGAATGCCAGGAACAGGAACTGTTAAGAAAATTCAGTGTAGTCACATGACCCAGGAAGCAGTGACCACAGAGGGCTGTTTGTGTGCTTTTTGTAAGCTATATAGATTTAGCGCACCAATGCTAGACAATGCCACATATTTAGCAGAAATAGTTTTATGTTCGCAGGTAGAACTGGCATCATTTGTGTTTGTCATTTTTTGTAACTTGTTTGTAACATTTGCTTTACTGTCATTTCTTTTCATTTCTGTAATTTGTTGATTCTGTTCATAATTCCTGTAATTTAGCGCTGTTTTCTTGTCATTTTTGTGGTTGTCCCTACTGTAATTTGTCCTTCCTGTAATTCCTGTCAATTTTGTGATATGGCATTTGTTTACTTGTCTCTATTGTAATTTGTCATTTTTGTAATATAGCTTTTTTTTTTTTGTCCTTTCTGTAATATGGCATTTGTTTACTTGTCCTTTCTGAAAATTGTCCTTTCTGTAATATGGCATTTGTTCTTTGTCCTTTCTGTATTATGGGACTTTTTAAATTGTCCTTTGAGTAATTTTCCATTTTATTTACTTGTCCTTTCTGTAATCATTAGTCGCTTCTGCCCAAATGGTCCATTCTGATAGATGTTGTTCTATTGGCTGACAAAGTGGTCACATGGCATCACAAAGCAGTCAAAGATTCATTTCTCTTGATCTAGTTTTTGGATAAGTGCTATTTAGGAAGCCTTAGAACATTAGATCTGTCACTGAAACATTAAAATCCTTTGAGAGGTTGCTATAATCACTCTTTAAATGAATGTTCTGTCAGTTTGTACATCTCTGGTGCAGGTTTGTAATAGATTCAGGATTCCACAAACATGTGCATCATCAACCTGCTTTACAACACCAACTCTGTGTGGATGCACTCGGAGGCACTCTCACACACACACATCTGGTTTGCTGTTGTCTTGTTATCATGGTGCTGGGCCGCAGCAGGGTGCAGACGCTCTAGTGGCACTCGGCACGGTTTGATTGATGAGCAGAGATTTTTGCCGAACGGAGTGCTGGATTCCTTTCATGAGGCCTCCGTCACCGCTGCACCACTCATGCCAACACCTGGACCATCACCAGCGGGAGTTTCTGTGAGTCATTTAAACAATTTAATCACAGAATGGACAGCAGTATAACTATATATACTAGAAACACTCACGCTTTAGCTTTGTATGTGCTTTTCGTTTATTTTATTCAACATTAAGTCCCAATTTGATAGTAAAATAATCTTCTGGGAAGATGTTCCACAAGATTTTGTGGAGGGTGTTAGTAAAGTCAGGTACTGATGTAGTTGAGAAGGTGAGGAGGCCTGGGGTGCAGTCAAAATTCACATTAATTCCAAAGGTGTTCGAGAGGGTTTGAGCTCTATAGCAGGAGATCTTCCACATGTGCTGGAACAGGTGTGGATCTCCTAGTTCAAGTGAAGAAAAACTGTTCCTTAAATGAAAAGAAAGCATGTTTCTTTATGTTTTGCTGCACAACTTACCATAGTATTTGCAGCTTACCTGTGAGATTTGTTTTGCATAATTCTTTTGCCATCCAGGAGATGTTTCAGCGTTCACAGAGATCTGAGATTTTAATAAAAAACTATTTAGACACTGTCAGAAGTTTGTCAGCTGTGTGTTTTTTAATCATACAGCTTAAAACTGGCTTTAGTGTGTGTGTCGCGGAGTGGCAGTGGAAAAGATGAGTGTGAGTGTGTGAGTGTGTGAGTGTGTGTGTTCAGAAGTGCTGCCTAACCAAACTGTGCTGTCAGAACTGATCTATCCAACACTGGACCTTGAGCCAGCATCCCCTTAGAGGTATTAAATTGCACTGATGAAGCTTGAGTGGTAGCTATCGATTTTAGCTCAGGCGCTAACAGTTTCTCATCTCTCAGCAGCCGATTGGCCATTCAAGCTTCATGAAATAAGCACTAAAGCTTTGTGCCACAAACTCGAAAACATCAAACTGCCTCCAGTTCTTGGGTCTCAGAAAATGACCACAGTGTGGCGCTGCTTTTATACCATGGGCTGAAAATAATAAATTGAGGTGTAGCCTTAGATTTACAATAGGACTTCTAAATATAATGGACACAAAATCTGTACTACTTCTTACTGAGCTTTAAGCCACAATGTTTGCAGACATTATAAAATGACCCTGAATCTACAGCTAAAAAATGCTAGTATGAATTACTGTTAGCTTACTGCTAACCAATAACTCTCCAGGTTTAAAGCCATTATCTCCTGGTCAAATAAATGCTTTATAAATATTCCACACATAGATCTATATTTTCATTCAGCATAAGTATGATTTTATGTGGAAAAATCTACTCTATACAAAATGAAATAAATTAAAACGTTTCTAGCCAGGCGTTAAATGTTGCTGAAGCAAATCTATACATGTAAAATCCCATTTCCTGGTTCACAATGTAGTATGGACTGGAATTGTTTTTTTTTTCTCTTGCACATCTTTGCCGATCACTAAAGTCTAATCGAGTCTTTTATTCACACACGGTATAGTCCAGTTAGCGGCACACAATAGAGCAAAATCGGCCCTGTCCTTCCTGTTTAATGAGTTTTTCTTTGTTGAAAAGAAACTGCTGCGGCGGCACTTTTTCACCGCTGCATCTATACTGTAATTTTCCAATTCCGATACACTCGGCAAACTCGCACTCCCCAAATGACTTATTCTTCCACCCATAAAATAAACCATTCTGCATTTTTTTCCAGAACATTCTTTAATTCTTTAGCTATTTGGAATGCAGGCATCCCTCGGGCGAAGAAACCGACAAAGAGTAAACCGCCGGCAATCTTTAATAACACGGTGAATCAGGCGGGCGGTGAATAACTACAATCTGTCATTAACAACAAACCTAAATACGGAATGTGAAGAATGTGCTCAGAGAATTTAAAGCCGAGCAAAATTACCGCTTCTGTTTAATTAGAAGTGTAGTCGAAGGACAGGAACACTGCTTCAGACCTGAGGCATGGCACATTACCACACCAGGTCATTTCCCATCAATCCAGCATGAAGAAAGCGAGGTTAATTGCCATGGCTAATTACTATCAACAGCTTTATTTTTGCTCCACATCGACAGAGGATTTAAGAAAGCCCGAGGCGTCGCATCTACTCAAAAAGAACGAAGTCTTCAGCTTTAGGCATAAACATGGACCATACGTGTCAAGGGTGATGAGGACACAACGTTTGATGAGATCATGATGCATCCTGAGGTGGAATAAAGAATTGGGTTGACTGAAGAAGGGTCTGCTGTAACTGGGCAAGAAACTGTAACTTAAATAATCTCCAATATGGTACCGATTTGCAGTGGTGGACAAAGTACACAAACTATGTAGTTGAGTTAATGTAGAGATCCACTCTGTAAAATATTACTTCAGTAAAAGTGTACCTTTAAACGTTCACTTGAATAAAAGTACAAAAGTATTTGCTTTCAAATGTACTTAAGTATTGAAAATACTATGATTTCTTATAACTATAATGTTCCTATTGTAATTTTTATCACAAGACTCTTTACTTAATCACCTCAGTTTATGTGAAAAGATTCGATCGTGACTCTTAACACACTGATCTATCAATAGAATGATATTATAGACTCAAACACTGATTGATTTCCACCTGTGTTGTGGTGAGTTCGAGTCTGGAGTTTCTTCATCATTTATTCCTCTCTAAATGTTCTGCTTTCTGTTGAACTGATGCTGAACTGTATGTTGGTGATCATGATATTACTTATTTTATGATAATATATATATATATATATATATATATATATATATATATATATATATATATATATATATATATATATATATATATATATATATATGATATTACTCATAATCTTACATTCCAGTGCTCATGTTAAATCCCACTCTCCAGTGTTCTGTATTGTTTAAAGATTAATGATCACACTCTTGATGTCACCCAAATGAGGATGGGTTCCCCTTTTGAGTCTGGTTCCTCTCCAGGTTTCTTCCTCATAACATCTAAGGGAGTTTTTCCTTGCCACAGTCGCCACGGCTGCTCATCAGGGATAACTACACACCATCCACCTTCACTCTTAAAATTCTGTAAAGCTGCTTTGAGACAATGTCTGTTGTAAAAAGCGCTTTAGAAATAAACTTGACTTGACTTGACTTGACTTGATCAGTAGCTACACCAAGCGCCAATCAAAACGAGTTTAAAACAGAGCGTGCGCTCGACCCTGATTGGTGACTCGCTGCGTGTTTGAGCAGTTACGTTTTTATCCTCAGAAATAAAAAAGGAACGACTGATTTCACTAAATGTAGTTGAGTAAAAAGTCAAATATTTGACTTTGAAATGTAGTGAAGTTACAGTAAAAGTCTCCCCAAATGGAAATACTTCAGATACATGAAAAAAAGCTACTTAAGTACAGAAACAAATTACATTCACTTACTTACTTATATTTACAGACAGAATATACCCAATAGAAGCATTCTTTAAGACCGCACCTCCATAATTGTATAATTGTATTACTACACTTTTAACAGATGCCTTGAAAGTCTAGACAGATCACTAATAATCTTCCATTCCTGTGCACTAAAAAGCAAATCTTGCATTTGCTAGGTACTCTTTAAAAGGTCTCTGAGTGATAAGTGATCAGCAGTGACCACAAAGTGTCTCCCTGTTTTTCCATTGCTTTGTCAAACTCCTACACCGCAGTCATATAGGCTATCGGTAATGACATGCTTAATCATTTATACGGAAGAAGAGAACGGAACGGGAAGGGAAACAAAGACGGCGCGAGACAGACAATGAGGAATGAGGGACAAAGCACAAATAGGGGAAGCAGATCGAAGTTTCTTCGCATGTGAAATCGGACACGCTATGCTCCCATTAGTGATAAATTCGCTTCCATTTCGGGGATGATACCATACAATTATTTACAGACCCGTTGCTCAATTCAGCAGACACTGTGCATCCCTAAACCACAAGCATGAACTCTTTACCATGGGCTGATTAGATTCATAGGTGGGAGTGGCAGGAACATTTTTCAAGAAAGCGTCATGGAAAACTATGACCCCTAAAACAAGCAAAATGACTAGGTTTACTCTAAAATCGAGGATGGTATCTGTTACAGTGATCTTGGCTCACACTTTCTCTTCGGTCTCTGAATAATTCTAAGTGGATGAAGGAAGGAATTTGCCAATTCTCTAGGCATACGGCACAATCTGAAATGGCTGGTAATGACCATTAATATCTAATGATGGTCCCTCCACAGCAAGGGCACTGTCCATAAACTGAAACTGGACAAAGCCTGTATGGTCCTTGTCGGCTGGTGGTGTGTTTGTGTAGGCAGTAGAAAGCTCGGCTCAGCTTGCTTGGATGGGGGTCAGAACTGGGATCATGTGCCCCCGAAAACATTCGCCCAACACTTTCAGACATGCACATTTACTGTAGGCTAGAGTCTTGTAAAAAAGTTCAAGGCTAGAAAGCCCATGCTTGCTAAATGCTTAGGTTGCAGGTGTGAGTGTATTTGGGTGTGTGTGTAGGGGAGGGGTGTTGGCAAGCAGAAATGTGTGTGTGCATGCATAAGTTTCCAAGACAAGCAAGGCTACGTAGAACACACTAAAGTTTCCAGGGCAGAACGGCACTCGTTATTCTCATCCAAGCGCTTCATCTCGTTCTTGTTACAGACTTTGGTGATCTCTTTATTTCTGAAAGGATTGCAATAAAATCATGTAATGGAGCGATACACTCAGATTTTTCCATGAAAACATCAAGACGTGTTAAAAGAACGTGAATAATATTTGACAGCTCTGTGTTTGGAATGAGTCCATCGCATGGTTCACAGTCGGTGTTGCTGAGGTTTGAGGTTTAACGATGCAAATCCTAGCTCAGCACCGGGAGCTGCTCGGATGGATAGATCGGATGGGGTTTCACTTGAGTGTTCGCAGGTACGCCGGCAAACGGTATGACGCAATAAACACGGGGAGTAAAGTGTGAACACTTCACTGCCCATGCCAGTGGAAACAACTGTGAAAAACGATAGCGTTCGATAGAAGCTGTGTGTGTTGTTAAGTCATAAATTCTTATCTGGAAAAGTGGAATTTCCAAACGACTGCTTTTTAAAGTTAATTTAGACACCAAATTTCTTTTATTCTCAAACTCTTTAAATTGCCTTGCGTTCATTTCCTCTCTGTTCGAGCGAAAATATATCAGTTTTGGCACTGGTTTTCTTTGACTTTTCCCAGAGGCTGAGAAACACTTCGTTAATCAACAGCTCACACATACGTAATTGTTCCGGTGCGGAAATCAACATGCACCGACTTTAGCACAACAACCGCAGGAGTAACCATTCTTTTAGGACAATATCCAAACCTTAACACATGCCTACATCTCAGCGGATGTGTGGAGGGAGTTGTTGTTTCACACATGGGCGCCTTTGCATCTATCTTTTCAACCCCCAAAATGACTACATCCTTTGATAGGTGTTTGCGTCAGCCCAATAGGGGAGAGAGGTCACCATGTTTAGGCTTTGTCAGCTTCTAAATGCAGCTCTGTGTCCTTCTCCGTGTGGCTCCACCAGCGTTCATTGAAAAAAAAGAAAGGACACCAAATCACTTTGACCTCTTTTGCCAATCTGGGGCTATTTTACTATTCTATTTGATTAGGAGGTTATTCTTTTCCGGCTGTTTATCCGTTTTAATTGGCGATGCGTCAACCTCAAACGTCTGGTCATTTCTGGTCTTTTCTGCAACCGGTCACTTTCTTTTCAGAGGGTCCCAGTGGGAATGACTGGCTTAATCATTCAGAGCAGCGCCGTTCTGATGGGAGTTACAGCCAAATAAGTCTCAGGACTTAATAGATGTCAGGAGGCCAAGGTTGATCGGATACAAACATCCCCTCCACCACACACACACACACACACACACACACACACACACACACAGAGTTGCCGTGATTGGAGAAGAAACCCAGAGCAGACTATCTGACAGTTTGATGACATTCAGCACAAGCTGACTCTCAAAATGAAACTTCCAGTGGAAAGTGACAGCGGTCAAGTTTTGCTGTTTGTTTCTAATAAAAAAAAACATTGCTTTCTCATGTCACGCTTTCCAGTGATTGTTAACATCATGTTCATGAGAAATAAAGCATTCAAGTAGTTTGGTGAAAGGTAACACTGGTGGGCTGAGAAGGTTCCAGAATGCAATGCAGTTTTATGACAATGAGACTTGGCTTGGGGGTTTATCAACATATAAGATTGATGTGATGGACGAAGTGGTATCAAATGGTTTCGAGACTAATGGACCTAACTGGTGCCATTCTGACCATGTGCGTTACCACGTCTGCGATTTCATCATGGACAGCAAGTTAGAACAAAAACCAAACGTGAAATTTTGGCGTGAAACTGTGCAAATCTGCCACAGAGACGTTTCACATGACACACGTTTGACATAGGGCGATGCTGCAACGAGTCATTCGAGGTGTTTTGAGTGGCACGTGCACTTCAAAAGTGGAAGAACATCACTGGAAGATGACAAGAGATCAGGAAGACCTTCAAAGAGTTTAACCACAGAAAACATTTTGCAACTTGTGTATGGTGATCGACAGAAAACAATCCACATGATCTCATTTTAGCACACACTTTACTTGCCAGATTTGGCTCCTGCTGAGTTTTGCCTTCTTCCCAAAGCTAAAGATCTAGCTCAAAAAACGTCATTTTGACACCATTGCAGAGAACCAGCGCCAGTTGCAGAAGGTGTTTGTACCAATAGTGGCAGGAACACTGGGAGTGCAGTATTGCTGTGCATGGGGACTATTTTGGAGGTGATGGAGTGTAAATGTAGATATATAAAGTACTTTCTTGTAAACAGAGATAGTCTCAAAATGTTTTGATAAAAAAAATTGTCAAAAACTACCTTCAGGTAACCGTGAAGTCCTAATGCTGCCACTGTACGCCAGTAGGTAAACTTCAGTGTGTAGGTAAGAAGATGGTGTAATAATTACAAATTCTTAATTGTCTCACCTTCAGTTGATCATAAAGAAGAAATCCAGTTTGCTAAATGTATCTCTTCCTCTCTCTCGGTTTACTTCTCCTTCTCTCTTCAAGAAGAAGAAGAAGAACAAAAGAAACCAAGAGAGTTCCAATGATTTTAACCACCGTGGCGATTTTAGGAAATGAGCCCAGTCGAATAGAGCTGAGCGATGAACCTCTGCCAGTCAGCCTTTGGCTCGACTAAGAATTCAACATGACAAATCTTCACTCAGACATTCTTAAGCTGCTCTGGCGGCTGTGCCAGCCCCGGCTTGGCGGCGCTCTGAGTTATGATGTGAGCCGGGTTGGAGCGGTACACTTCTTTTTTTTTTTTTCTGCCCACTCGGGTAAAGACGTGTCGTAAATCTATCACAGACATCTTCATTCAGGGAGGCTGCGTGTGATGGTTTTATAGGCAGAGGCTTTGAAACAAGGCTGTAAAGCAAGCAGTGGTTATGAGAAACAATGCCAGGTATGTGTGTACAGGCATAGCACTGTGCCCCCTCATATTTTTGTCTTTCAGTTGCTTAAACCATAAAAACCCATCGTGTAACTATACACCGTGTTTACCTTTGATTCCACTGCTCGGATTTTTTTTTTTTCTGAAAGGATCTAATTGTAAGAAAACAAGCTGCAGGCAGATTTCCGTCCAGCTACATGCAGGAAATATTGGCCGATTGAAGGATCATCAAGTTTTCCCTGCTTGATGTGTGTAAATGTGGCATACATCGCTAATAGGCCTACCTCATTAATCATTTTGACAAATGCAGAGTACGTACAGAGGTAAGATGCTTGCAGGACCAAATTATGATGAGGTGTCTCCATTAATGATCACTGGCAAAGACATTTCTTTTCAATGACATCACAATTCCAAATGACCTACAGTGATTAGAGTGAAGCAGTAATGTCTAGCACGTGAAACGTATTGAGAATGCCACACAAAGGCAAGTATTGAGGTTATTTTAGTCTGTAATGCCAGTAAGTGTCTGACAAGTGTTCCTGCTCCCGTGTACATTATAGCAAATGGCGTAAGTGCCCATGCATTGCCGTAAACGCTATTATGTGCACGGACCCAGTCCGTGGTCATTAACGTGTGTTTTTTTATGAGGCATTCACGGCCCTCTGGAGACGAAGCTGATGGCGAGCGCTCTGAACGGCTCCATTGACTGCGCCATGCAACTCCCAGCTAAAACCAACAGCAGAATTACATGCTTTAGTGAGCAAGACTCCTATAAACTAGTCCTGAGAGAATTCTTGGACCCTGGCCCTCGGTGACTCTGTGTCTCAGACTGCTGTGGGATGGAGGAACAGGAGTACTATGGAAAATGGAAAGGGGGGGGCACAGAGATTATGTTGCTGTTGTTTTCTTCTCTGCATACCGCAGCATGGAAGTGAGGGAAGTAACGTTATTTGGAACTTCCAAAGACAACAAAAGACAGGGATTTGGGACAACAGAAAAAAAAGTTATTTCAATTAGCCTTTCGAATTGATAGTTTTTTTGCCCTTGCCAGCTAAAAAACTGAAGTCAATTAAGAGTAAAGCCAGAAGCAGTGGACCATGGACGACATGGTTCGGTGGGGATTTCCATTCCGAAGCACATGCCCTTTCTTCTTTTCCCATAAGCCGTTGTTCACGACATGGTCCGAATCTGTTGGGACGAGGCCCTTTCTCCCTCATTAGGGTCCCTAACTAGCCCTGTTGGAGCTCAACCTCATCTATCAGAGCACCTGATTGTTCTTGGAGCAGCCTTTTATCGGCGTGGGGTCATTTTGCTGTTCCTTTTGGGACTGTGTTCATTTGTTTTTTTACCACTTTGTGATGTCTTTGGGGGCCCTATTAGTGCCCAGCTCAGAGTGTCTCTAAGGGTGATGGGGAAAAAATCTGAACCAATTACCTGTTAACCCAAGACAAAGAGAGAGAAAGAATAGAGAGAGAGAGAGAGAGAGAGAGAGAGAGAGAGTAAGCGAATGGAAAGAAGGATGAGAGATGCAGAGAAGGAAATATGTAAGGAAAGTGAAACAGCAAGGTAAAATATAAGATGTTCTCCAGGGAGCGCCAGTTTGTTATGAAATATGGCCATGCAGTTGAAGGTGCTGGGAACTTCATCTCTGCCCAGCAATCCCATGAATTATAACAGGCAGTGTTGAGGCAGCAGGGGCCTGAGAGGCAGAGAGCGTAACCCTGAGAATGGAGCTGCTCGTATTCACCAGTTGCACTAATTGGTCCAGTTGGCTGCTGTTCCTCAGCCTGGACACACACGGTTCAGTTCATTGATCTCAGCCTATATTGGGATTCCTGACTGGTCTTCGAGCTGCACTAGGATCCTCCATGCACTTAAGCTTTAGATCGGGGCTAGCAGACTCATTTTAAGTAACACACCATGACATTACACTTCGTCCAGTCAAGTCGGCTAGACTCAAAAAATCTGTTCAGTGGACCAATACGCACTTTATGACATCTACAGGAGTTCAGGATTAGTGCTACCAGGGAGGTGGCAGCTTAGTGGTTTAGACATTGGACTTTGGATCTGAAGGTCATGAGTTCAAATCGATTAACTCCATAGCTACTCAGTTGTATGAATAAGATAAATGTAAGTCGCTCTGGATAAGGGTGTCTGCCAAATGCTGTTTAAAAGCTTATATTTATTAGAATTTGTCTGTTACAGGGTGCCTTGTGTAGGTATTTACCCTCCCTGAACTTTTCTCCGTATTCAAGTGCTGTGTGGAGTGAATTATAATCATGTGGCATCACAAAATATTCCTTCATTTGGCCTTGTGGAAAGAGACGTACATGTTTATAGCATTAAATGTCGAGTTAATGAACAATTCCGTATTATTATTATTATTATTATTATTATTATTATTATTATTATATACAGATGGTCAACACGCTACGATGGTTCAATTGTTAAAAAAAAAAAAAAAAATGTACGTTTTGGGCAGCTTATGCTCCGCCCCCTGACTCATGAACTTGTCCAAGTGCCATGTACGAGGTGGCAACGTTCTGTCGTTCTGTTTACAAGAAAATACTTTATTTATCTACGTTCACACCTTCCAAATAATCCCCTCGCACAGCAATATAGCACCCCCAGAGTTCCTGCTACTTCTGGGATGTGTCCTGGAAATCTTCTTTTTCGAAGCATGTCAAGCTCCTTCTGCTGTTTGCTCTGGATCTCCGCAATTGTGTAAAAACGGCGACCTTTGAGCTGGATCTTCATCCTCGGGAAGGGTTAAGCTCATTGAAGGTCTTCCTGGTCTGCCACTCAAAACACCTCCAACGACTCGTTACAGCATCGGCGTATGTCAAACGTATGTCAAGTTTTTTGCCCAGTTTCAGTTTCATGCAGAATGTTATGCTTGCTCTTTGTTCTAAACGTGGCTGTGGGGATTTGTGTCTATCCAGCTACAGAGCACTAGTGAGCTCAGGCACTGATGCAGGGTTGGGAAGCCTCATGGGGGCAGTCCACTTTTCAATCTCAAAGGTGTTCAGTGGGACTGGAGGGTCAAGGTTGTGTTTCCTTTAATGCCTGAAATATTTTTCATGACAAAGTGGCATCACAACTGTTTTTTTTTTTTTTTCACGGGATCACAGATAAAATGTTTGCGGGAAGTTTCCTTTAAAGTCGAACCCAATTCTTAGTTCAGACTGCAGGTGAACAGTAACAACACCGGCAATTTTAAATCTCCAGATGCAAAACTGTGTGTGTGTATATATGTGTGTGTACTGTAGTACTGCAGTCACTCACCCATTGCGTTTAATAGAGCGTGGCAGAACTCGGTGCATGAGAACGCGACTCTAATTAAATCACCACTCGTTTTCTGCCTCACCGAGGCCACTTCACTGTGCTGTCAGATAATCAGTCGAACCCTCTGCAATTACACGCTCCCAGCAGACGCAAACGCTACCTGATGGCGGGTCAAATTAAGGGCCTGGCCAATTGCTGTGAGCGTTTGGAGCTGCTCGGTTTAATTCGTCTGCGTAGGGGGTCGTCATAACCGTAACTCATACACACACACATACACACGCTGTTTGAATCTGTACGTATGTAAAAATCTAAACTTTTTATAACGAATATAAAAAAGGATTTTTTACATTTGTATATGTGTGTTTCTGTGTTGTGTGACGTCTCCCACCCACTCAACCTTTTACCCACTGTCAACTCTAATGAATTTTTATTGACTGTGACACTCAGAGCACAGGAACAATGACCCTCTCCCCCACTTCGAACAGGGCGAACTCGCACCACACAATTCACCCGCACATCTTTCCCACCGGGTGGGAAAGGACGTGATGTTCGAAGTCGAAAGTGTGTCTGCTTAGTAATAGTGCGTGCCTGCATATCATCACGGCTCCAATCAAGTGAGAACGAGCGAGATTCCCACAATAAATATGCCACGCCATCAGTAACTAATCCTATAAAACCTCAACCAAACACTGTTTACATGTCTGGCTGCTATTCCACAAATTCCTTGATCCGGAACCACCTCTTCGATTAGCCATAATTCTAGCTGTCAAGACCCTTTGCCCCTTCTCGTCCCTGCTGTTTTTTTTTTTCTCAAGCGTTAGCACTGTTTCCTCACAAACCCAACATGGTGCACTGCTCTCACCTTCCTACATAAATATCAGACAGCCTCAGGGTCTGTTTGTGTAGCATCATCGACCCAAAAGCACCACGGATCACAAATCCGCTCGATTTAAGTCCTGTTAGTTATTCAGTGATTTATAAACCACACATCATGTTTTGTCTAAAGCTTATCTCACCAGAGTGCACCTTTAATGCCTGTAAGCCTTTGCGGTCTCTCCGGGGCTGATCGCAGATCAGTTCATATGCAGCTTTAAGCCTGTAAAAGATCGAGACAAGTCCAAGCGAACAGTATGAGGATTTTTGAGGCTGGAGAAATTCTTAGCGTCAAGAACCAGACGGAGAACGGCCGAGAGGCAGATAACAGATAATCCCGTGAACATGTGTGTTATATATGTTTGAACACCAAATCAGCTCGTCGTGTACATAATCTGAGTCTGGATCATAATTGAAATTCATAAGATGTATATCAGAATGTTAATGTGTCGAACAAATTCAAGGCTACATCAAGATCATCTACACACATTACATGCAATCACATGAGGTGAGTATGAATTATTATTCATAGATACGTATTATATATTCTCTTTCTATTTATATTTATGCATAAAATTTATGCATTTTTTTAAGCTTTAAAAAACTATCCTAAAATACTTTAAAATTTAATTAATTCAATGTTTACACTGTGGTTAGTTTATTTTTTTATATATTTTATATATATATCATAGATTTTAATATATATAATTATATATATTATAATTTTAATAATTACCACTCCAATTCGAAAAAATGGGTAGAAATGTAAATAAAAACTGGATGCAATGATTTGCAAATCTCATAAACCCATATTTTATTCACAATAGGACATAGAAAACATATCAGCACAGGCAAAAATCCCTGGAAAAGTAAGTTTCACTAAAAAGAATCAGCTAAAGGAACTAATTAGGTTAATTGGCAGCAGGTCAGTAAGATGACTGAGTATAAAATGAGTATTTTAGAGAGGCAAAGTCTCTCAGAAGTAACCAGAGGTTCAGCAATCTGTGAAAAAAAAATCTGTGCAAATTGTGGAAGGATTTCAGAATATGCAATTGTAAAGAACGTTGAATATCTAATCATTCACACAATAAAGTATAATATCATTCTAATTTTCTGAGAATCTTAAAAAAATTTTAAAAGGGTGAAAATCAATTTTGGCAGCCATGACCTTCTGGCCCTCAGGCAGGACTGAATTAAACACCATGGACTCAGAAACACCTTAAAAAATCCTACATTTCTCCTAAAATTCACTGTTCATACTGTGTGTTTTCTCAGATTTAAACATTTTGTGACTTGTCTATGTTCCACTATGAATCAAATATGGCGTGAGATTTGCAAATATGAGATTTGCAAATCGTTGCGTTCTGTTTTTATTCACATTTTATATTTTTACTAATTTTATTTTGGAATTTGGATTGTATAATACGATGCAGTTTTAGTGCCAGATGAATTTTTTTTTTTTAAAGTCTAAAATTACAAGATTTAAATTGTAGCAATACGAGAATAAAGACGTGATATTTTGAGAAAACAGTCACACGCTGGCGTTTGACTCCTTTAGGGTTGATTTCTTTGATCGTTATCCTCGTAGTCTATTAAGAAACAACATCCCCTCTTCGGATAGCATGCAGATGTAACTATTGATATCCTTTCAGTCCACCACTGGTCACCATTTCAGACTGCACAAAGGAGACAATTTCCTCAGTGTCTCTGATTTTTTTTTCTGAATAATTTACGTTTCCTACAAAACCGCTGCGTTTGCTAATTATAACTCGGCCAAAAGACAATTTCCTTATTGCTAAATCGTAACCTAAAATAGGATTTAACCAAATCCTCCACGTCTATTTTATGCAAAACAGTGAAACTTTTCTCGCAATTCTGTAATTTATAAAATATTACCACTTAAATCTCATATTGCTATGACTTTAATTTAGTCATCTTTTTAAAGATGAAATAGAAATAATTTATTGCCATTTAAAATGATTTAATTTTAATTAAAATGTAATATAAATTATATATTTATATTGTATGTACATACAGTTCTTATTCTAAATATTTGTTTTATATTTAGATTTTTCCGTTTTTGTGTTATTTATATTCTGGATGACCTTCGAGCAGTTAATAGCGGTGTAGAACTGCAGTAATACTGTTCTTGTGTGGAATCGATAGAAATAGTGGGGGAATAAAATCGAGGCTGCTAATGCTCCAGTTGACCTCTGACCTTCTCTCTTTCTCTCAGGGCCAGCAGGGGCAGATAATGGCTTCCATGAAGGTCCAAGGGGCCCTGTGACTTTTGAGCCAAGCATCGTCGGTTTAGACGTTCGGTTAATGGGGACCTGTCACTTGTCGTCAGCTTCGATTAGGAGAGCGAGACCCGTGTTTGTCCGTGTTTATTAGTTTGCCATGCGCTGAGCCGATCTGCGTTTCATTATGCGCTTTCTGGAAGCACCTCCTCGCAATTTCTGAACGTAGGGCCTGTGTACGGATTTCCATCAGACAAGCTCGTATGCTTTTGGTACTAAACAGAGCTACATGCTTTCTCCGTGAGCCCGAAAAAGACGAACAACATTCTGGAAGCAATCCGGTGTAATTTCGGTGTATGTTACATGAACATGAAAACCATCTGAGGATCCATGTTTCATCTGATTCAACTCTCGTTGGTGAGAACATGCGCTGCGTCAAAGCGGCAGCGCTTTTCAAAGCATCCAGCGTAATGCCGGTTTCCAAAGCGTTCCTGCTGACGGAGGCGTACGGTCTGTCCATATTAGCGTTTACATCAGTGCACATGAGAGATGCGGTTTGTGCAAAAGCCATGTGCGGTCGATTGAGCGTGAGGGCGCGCGATGGGTCCTAGGACCGCTTCTAATGGCTGCAAAGAGGCCACGCTGAGGTCATTAACCAAGTCTGGGTCATGAACAATGTAAAGCTAATAAGCTAGCAGAAGTCGAAAGGTCGTGAAGAAAGAGAAAAGCCTGCGAGGTGAACCAGGTTGACAAGCATACGGTTAAAATCCTGGCACCAGCGTGAGGTCGTAAACCAGAGGTTAAGAGTCAGGAGTAAGTGTGAGGTTGTAGACCTAAAGGACTGAGATGTTTATATTGAAATATTTGTTTTGTGGTGCTGTATTTTAATTTTTTTTAGATATGAACTTATTTGATTTCAGGATGAACAGTCAGGGTTCACTCGTATTTACAGAGAAAAGATGTTACCCGTCTCACAACCACAGTCAAACATGAAGCTTAATGGTTTGGGGTTGTTTTGGAGACTTATTCTGGATCCAACATGGCTACCATTCCATACTTCAATATACACCATGCAGTTTCGTCCAGACTGGGGCTCATTGAAAACGACTTCAACATACAACAGCACAATGAGTTATTTACAGAGCTTCAGTCTGGACTGTTCTCTATCATGGAATCACCTGCCCAAAGAAATCTCCAAATAGTGAAGAACTCTGAATATTTTAAAGTAGTCGATGTGCAGCTTGTGTAGCACTACAGATTTACTGTCATCCAAAAATAACTCAACATACAGCCATTATTGTTAAAATAGCTGGCAATAAAAATGAGTACACCCTAAGTGATAACAGCTGTATGTCGTGTAACCATGTAAAGCCACATGTTCTATTCATCATGTTCATGTTTTCATCTGCTTGACAGGACCATACAAATTTGTTTATCTTGTATGAGAGCAGTTAAAATGTGGAGCTGAGGACAATTCTCTTATACTGATATATAAGAACATCTGTCACACCCTGAAACTGAGTTACAGTGATCAGGGTCATACAGAGGTTTTTTTAAGACGGGTTCCACTCGGGAACAAACCTCGCAAGGGTCAAGTCGAGTCCTCGTGCTCCGTGTCGAGCTGCACATTGACTACTCTAAAGTATATCCAAGCTTCATTTCTATAGTATTGTCCCTTGAGAAGATACTAAAATGATTGCTGAAATGTGTGGGGTGCACTCACTTTTGTGAGATACTGTTATACATACAAGTAAAAAAAAAAAATGCAATCTGAAGGTTGTAATATTTTTTTGGTCTGCGAAGTGCAGAGCTCGACGCTAGAGCAGAAATTAAGGTGACTAGGAAGCAGATCACCAGTAAGGCTGCCTGCAAACAGACCCAAAACCGTGGTTCTGAGGAGATCTGCTGAGCTGCTCATGCACAAGCTGCCTTTTCACCGCCTGGCTCAATCATCAGGGACAAACTTACAATTACAGTGGAACCCCGGTGTACGAGTTCCTTGCAGTACGGGAATATCGGTGTACGAGCAGTTTTACTAGTAAAAATCTTTGTAGGAATACGAGCATATTTGGGAAACACAAGCATTTCTTTTGAAGCGTTGGGTTCCAGTCACGCGTTTTGCTCGTCGCTCGTCACCTCGGTCCCCACGCTTCATGCTCAGTCGCTTCCTAGACCTTGTTCTGAGTGCTTGCTCGTCGTTCTCGTGTGAATATTCTGCTTTTTGTCTGGGTTTTTTTGAGTGTTTTTATTTTATTTCACTATAAATTTAGCATCCTGTGTCCTGTAGTGATCGCACTGGAAAGAAGGTTGTAAAAAGAATAAGCATTGAAATAAAGAAAGAAATTGTAGAAAAGCACGAACATGAACACGAGATATATTACTCTGTGATACGGCATGTCTGGTTCAAGTACAATCATAAAGAACAAAACGTAATTGATTAGCTTATGTTTATAATTTATTCCTTTTTATGTTTATACTTTGTTACAAGTATATTTGTGCGTTAAATTGGGCAAAAAAAAAGTTTTTTAAAGGCTGAAATAAGTGATCGCCTGAGGTCTGGGAACGGATTAATTGCTTAATTAATTAAATAATTGAAATGGGAAAATTAACATGCAAGTTTCGAGCACATGGGAACAAACTTATACATTCTTTCACACCTGCGTTATATCTGTAAATGTGCTTTGGGACAATGGCCATTGTTATAAAGCACTCAACAAAACAAAACAAAAAAACGATTATAATTGAATGAATTCCACTCTGAGATTTGAAGTTTCCCCACTGGGATTGATAAAATAAATTGCTTGTAAAACAAGTATCTGTTTACTTAGTCCATGCTACAAAAGGTCTGGTTTTGCTAAGAGAGAAAAAAACGCCATCTCAGTGAGGACAAAAGACCAAAAAGGTAGATTGTTAGCATGGACGTATCCTCAATACTGCTAACAATGCTAACTTTTCACATAAAGAGCAAAATCAAGCAACCGATTAACACCAGAACTCCTCAACACATAGAAGTAATATTTCAGTGTAACATTAAACAAGGTCCATGTTGCGTTCTTTAGCTGAATTTTAACACTCTTAGTGTAGTCCTGCCTTTTTGTGATGCTAAACAGACTGCCAACACACACAAATTAGCGACAGAAGCTTGTAATTGTGTTTAGATTAAAATTTTAGTTCAACCTTTGAGAACAAAAACTTGCCTGAGAACGATCGTACTGCGAGTGCCATATTCCAAAAAAAATAAAAAAACAACATTCAATTATTTTCAGATTTACAGTCAGGATGTGGTTCCTCTCGCTAAACGAGAACCATATTTATTTTTTCTTGGTGCATTCGATTTCTCAAATCCGATAAAATATCAAAGGAACCCTGTTTCCCATTCGAAACTGTTCTCTTCGATTTTTTTTTTCTTTTTTGAAACTAAGAAAAACGTTTAAAAGCAAACATGTCGGGTGAAGACCTGCAGACTGCTTCACGTCAATGTTCATATCCACGACCTGCGGCCATGTAGATCTCCGGCGATATCCTCTGATTAATTTTTTTTGGTTTTGCTTTGTTTTTGGGGGTTTTTTTTTGAAGTTCACATCTTGCCATTTGTCTCACCTGCATGACCTGTCTCGGTTTGCTCATGTCAAACCTGGCCCAGATTGCATCCAAAGCAAATTCATTATCTCAGGATGTGACATCAGGGGGTCCCATTTAGCACGGGGCAGGTCGATCGGATCGCCGTGTGCTGCGTTTGAACCAGATTGGACGGAGATTGAAAGAGCGTGACCGGCGGTGCCTGGACGGAGTTAGGAGCTGTGAAGGAAGCAGGTATGGAGAATCGGGTTTCCTTTTCTCAGGCTTTTGCAAGAACGTTCTAACATTTTACAGTTTCCAGAAAATACAGAATAATAAAGGCTTCATGTTGTTGTTTTTTTTTTCTAATCCTATTTTTTAAAGATCGTAAAACCTGATTTCTGTCACACTAACATTAAATTTTATTGTTTCCAGATGACTAGATCCTGTATACAATAAACGTCATTCTTGATCCTGTTAGAGACTCCGAGGCAGGTCCTTTGGTCCTTGCCGTATCGCTAACACTTTATCTTTCACAGCTGCAACACACTGCCCTCTAATGGAACATCTCACCACCCTCAGATGAGTCTCTTCTCTCATCCATGAGCATCTGATCAGTTCAATCGATTTCAATTATAGTGACGTTCTTATTCTTTACATTCAAGCAAAATCCATCCGAACCCCATTTACAAAGAGGTTTCATTCTTTCTGAATGCAAAAATGTTTAAATACAAGTGAACAAATAAATAATTGATTTATTTGAATATTGCTTCATTTAATCTACCTGAGCACAATTATTTAGCAATTTATTTATTATATTTTTTTATATTTTAGTCACAATTCAAAATGATTGTCAATGAATGAACCTGTTTATATTTTATTTATTTGAACATGTTTTCCTCATTTATATTATCCATGTAAATCAATATAATTATTTTTTTACACAATTATTTTTTCATTCACATTTATTTCACTTTTTTCTTTTTCTTTCTTCCACATGATTTATTTAAATGATTTCTTCTTATATTTTGCATTATATTTCACATTAATAGTTTTTCTTTGGTTACTTTTTAATAAAATGTATTTTTATTATTTTTACTTTTTTTTAATTATAAATATATTTTTACATTATAATTTTGTTGTTGTTGGCATTTCTTTTTTGCATTATTCATTTTAGTATATTCTTTTCTTGTGTTTTTATTTTCAGTATGATTTTTATGATTTATTTGTACACTTATTTTTGGTAGTGTTTTTTCGGGTATTGATAGATTTTTTGCAGTATCTATTCGCATTGATCTGTTTTTGAATCGTAAGTCACGTCTTTGTTTTCACATCCATTTCTAAAAATCTTCTCACACAAAAAGTTATTTTCACATTTTCACATAGTTTACAGAAAGTTAAAAGCATTTACTATAATTTACACCTGCATTTCTCTGGGGCATTCCCATCTCGTGCTCGGCGTTCCCAGGATGGCCTCTGGATCCGCCTCCACCCTGACCAGGAAGAATTGAACTCAATTGTTTTTCACATATTAGTCACATAATCACATGTGAAGTCTATGTGATTTTCTGTAAGACATGTCCACACTGGATGGCCTTCAGCATGTCTGTTTGATATTAAATGAAGGTCGCTGGAAGGAAAAAAAAAGTCTTTTCATTGCTGACAAAAGCCATGCAGGGAGGTCTGTCATTTTCTTGGCATTTTGGCTTTTTGTTGTATTGTAGACACGATGTCGCGCTACAGAGGACGAAAAGCATCAGGCGTCTGGCACGGCCTTTGTAAGAAGCAGTTCTTTAGCAACACCAAGGGCGAAACAAATCGTAAAGCAATGGCATACTCGAGAGCTGTGAAAAAACTGCCCCATACCCAGAAATACCAAACAGTTTGGATCAATTGGTTTCCAAAAGCCCTAGACTCCGGTCCACTGGTGTAAAATATAATCTGGATGATTCATGGCTGGTATGTTGACATTGTCCTTGGTTGGACACATAACAAGCTTCTCTTACTGTCTCATTAAAAATGGTGATGTTGATGTATCGGCATTTTATACATATGTTTCTGCTTTTGTAAACAGGTTATGTCAATTTAGACTGTGGTATTAGCATTGTTTCTTCCACAGCTCACTGGAAACTGAATGACAGCTAACAAACTGAAACAAAAAGAAACATTGGCCAAATTGGAAGAAACATGCAAGACAACAACCATAAAATCAAACCTTCCTACAAATCAGAAACATTCAGCAGCATTCAAATCCAGTGGTGGTGAAAGTCCCTGAGTAAAAAATTGCAGTTATTCGCTGCTTAAATCTGTGAATTCAGCAGAAAAATAGCGAAAATTTTTCGAATTTAGTGAAATTTTAAGATGAAAGTACAAGAAAGACAATAAACAATGTAACAATGCTAATTATAAAATGATCTAAAACCAAGCTGTTGCTACTGTGCTAAATACCTAGCATACATAATAGAAGATACTGTAAATGTAAATAAGGCTTTTTTTCTTACTATAGCCTTTGTTGAAGTTTTGGATTCTGGTAAGATATTCCTCAAAAATTTGACCACAGTATTCAATTTTACAGAAATGTAGTAAATAAAAAGTGAGGCGTGTTTTTATTTTATTTGAATATTTATACACTAAATGGAAAAAGGTTTTAGGCCACCACACAATCAGAGGCACACAATTGTATAGGATATGTCTTTGGACGTGGGAGCTTCCAACATTTTCCCCTTCACTTGAACTTGGAAGCCAAAAGCTGTTTACAAAGTCAGCTCCATGAAGATGTAGTTAAATAAAATAGAGTGGAAGATCTTGAGTTGCCTGTTATACTGTATAGCCCTATTGAACTGGCTGAGTTGGATGACTGCACCCCAGACCTCCTCATTTCACCTACATCAGAACCTGACTTTACTAACACCCTTGTGGCAGAATGAATCTCACACAAATCTCCACAAGCACACTCCAAAATTTAGTGGAACATCTTCCCAGAAGAGTGGAGGTTATTATAAGAGCAAATGAGGATTACATTTGGAATGGGATGTTTAAAAAGTTGTACATACCAATGTTTGCTCAGGTGTTCACAAATTTGTATCTTGTAGTATACTTTGGTATCTGTTATCACCAAGCTGCCACCCTTGGGGGCCCTTAAACAAGGCCCTTTACCCTCTGTAACATGGCAGACTCTGTGCTCTGACCCCAGCTTCCTAACGTCACTGGGATATGAGATGAAAGAAATTGAATGTGCATGTGACAAGTATAAAGCATTTTTAACCCTTATTTTTAATCTCAACTGCAATCTTGAATCATTTTAAGTTAAGTGATAAAAATTTTTACTAAAACAAATCAAAAAGATAAAAAAAAAATTGAACATTAAACTAAGCTCTGTTGGATTTTGCACCTGTTCTGCTCTCAACTGTTTTTTTAAGAATTCATTGTTCCATCTCTGGAATAAACTTCACACTAACAAAAAAACAGATTTCTCACACAGTCCACTTCCAATCAGGAAACAGCATGGGGCCCCTGAGGGACTGTTCGCTGCATAACCTTTCCTAAGACTGAACAGAGCAAAAGTCGACAGCTCGGCCTCAAACCATGGAATGCTGATCAGCCAACCAGAGGCTTCTTTTTCATCAAAACAGATTTATATCACGCCCAATCAACTTTCCCGATCCCTTTTTTGACATGAGCGGTCCTGGGAACCCAAACATATGAACTTTTCAGCCGGTAAAATCACTTGCACATGGTCGAGTGGGAGAAAAGAAATAACATGCAAAATATTTCTGACCTCTGAGACCTTGCAGGGGAAAAAACCAATATAAATAAATAAAAAAGTGTGCAAATATGTAATTTTTACTTAATGCAATTAGCGTACATAAGTGTGTAGGTGTGTTAAATGTTCACTGGGATCGAATGTTATGTCTAGTGTGTGTCCCATGGCGTATAATGCTACAGTGTGCTCTTTGTGAAGCATCTATGCTACAGCCCTGAAACTTTAGCATTAGTTATTCAGCAGTCTCCAACTTTCTGTCAGACATCATGTACAGTGTTTATCTACATTTACTTCCTCAGCTAGAAATATGCAGGTGTATTTACCGGCCTGTGATGAAGGCCAACTCGCTGCGGGAAGTATTATCCGAGCTAATGATTTGTCGCTGTTTACTTAATGTTGGTGTTATGGCTGGGATCGGGACTGTGTTGTCTTTATTCATTCCTTTAGTTGTGTACATGACCTTACAACTGAGGCGCCAATAATAAAACTTTTCCTGACTCGACTTTTTCTCATGGCTAGGTTTGCACTTTGCTTGAAATGCATCTTATAACAAGGCTAATTTAGGCTAATTTTTTTGGTATCCATATCAGATTATTTATCCTAATTTTTGCAGAAACAAAGCTGAGGTTGAGGCTAAATTCTTCCCAGCCCAGACTGAAGATTCATGCCACATATCAGGAGGAGACATTACTTAAAGTGACCGAAGCACTAGTTTGATCCTCCAATTGAGAGTACGATTTATTTGCGAAATAAAAAATTTTGCTAAATATAGAAAAAATAAGGGCGGATATCGCTTTTCTTTAAGCGTGTTACGCAGCATACGGCAGTTTGAAGCGATGTGGTTGGCAACTGGCCGACATGTATATCAGATTGGGTATATGGTATATGGGAAAAATGATTGAACAATTGGGGGGAAAAAGACGACAACTTTTTCAGCAACCGTTTATGGTAATCGAACTTAAACAAGCCTAGAACCTGGCATGGATATTCTCATTAAGCAACTGTTTAAACCTTATAATAGAATGCCTTATCAGTCTATTGATAAATATGAAATTTGAGCTTCATGACCAGCAGTCACTTGTGATAGTGTTCATGGCAGTGGCTTTTGGAGCGGGTGACTTTATGCTAAAGTGATTAAACGAGCAGTGGGAGAGCAGTTGGCTGCCCTTGGCGCTCCCGGGCCGTGATGTGAAGGTATTAGCACGTTGAAAGAGTGATTTACGAAGTCCTCTCGGAGCGGTATATTAAACTATACTAGGCTGCCAATTTGCGTTGCAGTGCAGGTGTCGCTGGGAAAGTGTGAGGTGAGCTGGACAAACTCAGTGGCCCCATTATAAACTGGACTAGCACAGTAAAGAAAGTGACATTCAGAGGACACAAACTTAACACACACATAATCTAAAATGGGAAAACTACTTATAGAACCGAGGGCATGACAAAAAGATGCAAACTTCCTGCGTGTGTTTACATTTGCGCCATCATTAAACTCACAGATTCAGCTAAGTTAGATTCTCATGCTCTGGCTAAGACGTAATTCACAAGAAAAAAAATATATAAACACAAATGAAGAGGTTCTTAACAAGCACATGCTCTATATCTGGCTGGGAATTCACATGATGGTGTCCACCTAAATTATCAACCCAGGCAAGATTCCCAAGCTTAGAGGCATCCAGATTTCTCCTAATCCTTAGGTTGTAGCATCCCAGAGTTCCTTTGCTAGGTTAAGTCTTCACTTTTCTGATTGCTTTTTTGGCCAAGCAGACCCCAGATTTAATAACCACTCACTGTGTGAAATTGGCTAATAAACTATAGTGGGCCTCATATAAAAACACACGATTGCAGTATTGGAACAGTGTCTTGAGATGTTTCTCAGTTATTTCCTGCTTCATAAAGTCATAAAAATCTCATCTGCAACTTGTGGTTGAGTAGTCTACATAATACAGGGACACTGAGATACACAATACGCTCTTATTTTGTGACTATTCTAACTAAGAAAACAACACAAATGTGCTAACAATCGTGATTTAGGAATCACATTACACTTGATTTATAGACACATGATATCAATACACAAGAGCCAATAAAAATAAGCAATTACTATAAAACTATATTTTGAACTAATATTTGGCTAGAAGAATTCGCATGGATCTCATTTAGTGTGTCGGGCATTTTACAGATTTTTTTCACATAGGTAAAAAAAAGTATTGAACACTTGAGCAAAGGAAACGTTACGATTTTATTATTTTCCCTCAGCAGAATGTTATATTTCTTTAGGCATACAGTATATGTTGAACTTTTTTTTGCCTGTGGTAATTATATGGTATTACTTCCAAGATTCGCTAAGATGCTAATCTATAATTGGCTTTTTATTCTTGGAGAAAAATTTCTTGTTTTTCAATCCAAAACTGTCAATCGAAACTTTCACCTCTCCCCCAATAAAGGCTGTGATTACGACCATTGCAAACATATGCTAATGATGTCGTTGGCCAATGTTTGCATCTCTGGTGTATGCAAAGGATACAGATATCTGTCAAGACCAAGATGCAGTAGGTGATACCGGTTGTGAGAGGCCACATTGGGAAAAAGTTCAACTGAAAGATTGATATCCTACTTGTTATAAATCAACCCAAGGACTCGAGCCATCAGCAGACCAACAGGAGCTGCAGGCACAAGTCCTGGGCTGGAGAAATTAATGGTTAGACAAAGAGGTACTTAAATCGAGGGATGAGAGAAATGGATGGATAGATGGATGACAGCCAATGACCTTGCGAGCTGAGTTAGTATATTATGCGCAGTTCCTCTGCCTTCTGTCACATTCCTCCAGTAATCTATGTAGGGGGGAAAAGCCATATTTATGAACTGTTTACAACAGGCAGACTCCTTCAGGGAGTGTCGGGTCAGTCAATCTCTCTCACTCTCCCCAGTAGTGTAGTCATACCTAAACAAGAGCAATCAAGGCCACATCACCTTTTAAGAGCATGATGAATGGATTGACCCTTCTTCCATTACCAGGGCTGTATTTCTCCTGGCTGTAAGTCATGAATGTCTTCCTCAGTCAGAAACTAACTCGAAACAAACATTTAACTGCAAGTTCAAGGTTAGGTTCTTCTTTAAAAAAAACTTTCATCAATACTTAGTCCTCCTCTTATCTATAGGTCACCTCCACCGTGGCGCCACTTGGTTGCAAATCTATACACATCTTGTTTTTCTTGCATGGGCTCTCCAATTTCTTTCAACCTTCTCGACCAGGAGAGTCTAATACACCATAATCTCAGTCATTATGTCTAATCTACTGTAGGCTATCTGAGGTTTTGTAATGTGAAGTGGCAGCTCATTTTGGGATTGTTTTTTAAGCCTTCATGGAAAGGCAGGAGGCGGCATGGTGGTGCAGCATGGTGGTAGTGTTGCTGTCTCATGGCTCCAGGCTTCCTGGTTTGATCCTAAGCTTGGGCCATTGTCTTGGTTGTTTGGTTTCTGCTAACCTTCCCTAAATTTATGCTGGTAGGCGGATGGTCTACTTAAAATAAGTCCCACCCGGGTGTCTTCCTGCCTTGTACCCAGTGTTTCAAGAGTAGTCCCTGCATCCAATATGATCCTTGTCTGCATAAAGCATTTAGCAGGGGAGTGGATGGATGTATTGATATACGGATGGTATTTTTTTCCTAACCTTTGGGTCTCTACTGTATGATTGTATCTCTACTATGGATCCTGTGAAGGTTTGACAAATGTACACCTTGTATTTTTCTTACATGGCTTCACCAAGTTCAGTACCCTTTCACTGTCTAAGTCATTCTACATCCTAAACTACTGTATGCTGTCCGTGGCCCTGTAATGTAAAGTGACGGATCATTACATAATAGTTTTTTTGGCTTTCATGTAAAGTTAGGGGAAGATCAATAATGATACAAGGCAGAAGGGATAGATGGATGGATGGCAGAACAGAAAATGCATTTCAGGACTTCTTTTTGTACTATTTGCCTTCGTGAAATTTCACCTCCACCACAAAGGTTTTTCGCACACACGCATATATTGTTTTTCTTTCTTGAATTCTCCAATTTCTTCCAACCTTGTACACCAGATCTACGACACCCTCCCATTGTCTCAGTCATTATGTCTAATCTGTCTTAGGCTTTCGGAGGCCCTGTAATGTGAACTGGCAGCTCATTTCAGGATTGTTAGCTATTAGTGGAATGCATGATTACTAAGCTGGCTGTTTGAAGTCAGCAGCCTTTGATGGTGGGTCTGTTTGTGTCAGTTTAGCCTCACACTAACCAGGTGCTCATGAGATCCTTGAAAGAGTAAATGTCAGGAGGGTTGGCTTAAATTATGGCCAATCATAGCAGCACCCAGAGCCAATTTCTTTTTTTCTTTTTACCATTTTCACATCAAATATCCCATGGTTTATACTAACACCCTGTGGATAGCATCGCAAGCGCTCCTTACCACAGGACAAATATTGGTTTTAATAAGAGATGTTCATTTGTTTAGTAAAAGAAAACTCTCTTTGTGAGTTGTGAGCCGTTGCATGATATTCCAACATTCATAATTTTGCTAAATGTGTCCCTTTCAGAAACATGGCCATGTTTTAATCAGATAAGGAATCAGAGAAAGTCATCACTTCCCTTTATGGGATATTTGACCTGAGGCCTTTTGCAGCAATAATGACCTATGGCTTATGACAGCATATCACGCGAAACTCAAACCCCGGTATCTTTTTACTGCATTCTGTTCTTTACAGATCGGCATACCTTATATATTTTGAGGTCCCAGTGGTCCCTGAAGACCAAGCCGTAGTTGAATTTATGATTTTAAATAGCAGAGATAATCACGATGAAATGTGCTGGGAGGGGCTTTGTGTCTTAAACGACCAAAGCACTTGATGTTTACAGTCTTTTGATCCAAGGCAGACGAGCAGATTTAAACCGTTCTTAAATTTACACAATGCGGTTTTGGTTAAGGTTCCGTGCGCTCAACTCAAGCCGGGATCGGCATACCGGGAAGCACGACGTGGCGATGACTTTGAAAAAAGAGAGAGGGGGAAAGGAGGGGTTTATAAAGAGGGTAAAGGTTGAATTAAGTCGAAAGTGTCACTGCAGGAGCTTCAAGGTGCCCAAATGGAGTCAATTACCACACAAAACTGCTTTCTTTAAGCCCTGGTGAAGGGGGAGGGGTGTTTGAGAGCAAGAGGGAGTGGGTGTCAAAGACAAGCCATGAGAAAATAAGAGAGATGAGGAAAAGATAAGAAAGAGAAGCAGAGGCAGAGTTAGAATAAAAGAGAAAGATGAGATTTGAAAAGAAGGAGGAGTGATAATTTAATAGTAGTGCTGCATACTGTACATGAATGTATGTGTATGTGTGTGTGTGTGTAAGAGAGAGAGAGAGAGAGAGAGAGAGAGAGAGAGAGAGAGACAGACTAAGGGCCCTGTGAGGTTAATTCCTTGAGGTGAAGTTCCCTGTGGTAAAGCTCAAGGGACACCATGTTTATTTGGATTGAACTCCCCTTCATGTAGCACGGCCAATTATCACTGGAGGAGATGATGGCCCTGTTATGAATTCCTCTTTCTTTCCTCCTCTTGTGTTTTTTTTCTTTGCCATTTCCTGGACTCAAAGGCGCATGACGGACAGCACTGTGTGAGTTTTTGTTTCTCCTGCTGTCCCTCCGTCCAAGTTCATTTTCTCAAAGGGATCACTGCCAATGACCTCACCACTGGGCGCCAATCAGAGCAGGACATACGATAGCAAAACACATTCAGCTCCTATTACTGCCAAAGATGGAAAGATCACTGAGCTTGATGAAGGGATCATGCCACTATTTGTTTTAGCATTGGTATTTTGAATCTCCAGGTGTGTCCTGCATGACCTTCGAACTGGTCTAAGCTAATCTGTTTAGCTCGAGCTGCAATTATGTCTATTGCTCTTCTGTGGTCCTGAAATTATAAATCACAATTATGTATGAAATATCAAGTATGATAGAAAACCTATATATATATATATATATATATATATATATATATATATATATATATATATATATATATATAGTGGTCCACCGGAACTTGTGGAGGCTACATTCAAGCCCCCCTGTGAGTTTCTTGAAAATTCACAAATTTTACCTTAATGAATTCATCTAGACATTCTGTCACTTTACATAATAGTGTACAATATTTGACCAAATACACTGTTTAAAAATTTTATTCCTGACGTTCCTAAACATTCGAGAGCCCCCAAATTATCGTGTGTTGACTGTATATATGTGTATATGGTCTGTCGATCGATTCAAATAGTTAACAATTCATTGCATGATTGTCATGAGTTAAAATTATTAGTTTAACCAAACTCAACATAGAGCATGCAGACAAAATTTTTAAATGTTTTTAAGTAATTATAGTGTTTTAAGGTAGATACATCATCAGGACACCAATCAGAACTTTTCGCCATGTTTCCACACGGACAGTTTTAATTGCCGGACGTGTGCACTATGGCTTTTTTTTGGTGTGGTGAATAGGGATATAAGTCTCTGATTAATTACCACAGTAGATGGCGGTAATGCTCTACTTAAAAATGTGAAACTCCAATGAAGAAAAAGAAGCATCGTGGCAGTTTTTGCTGCTTGAATAGAGACTTTGGCGTAGTAGTAAAATAAATGTGTAGTGATAACTTTTTTGACAATTTTTTTTATTTCTGAATAAAGAAAGTATGTCGTGAATAAATGCATGTTGCATTGAAGGTTTTAATTTCGGCTCTTTTAATATTTATTTATATATTTTTTTTATAAAAATGGTCAAAGAGAAATTTTCAGAAATTGAAATTTTAGATTGAATTTGCCTTAACGTTATTAACGCGTTAATTTTGACAGCCCTGATATATATATTTTTTTTCATCTAATAAGTATTATTTCTCTGTTGTTTAATTATAAATGAGCCTCGGCCCCTTTAACACAAACTTCTGTCTTAACTTATTAACAGTTTACTTTGTTCACTGCCCCCACACATTTCCGAATTCCACCTATAAACTTCCCTTAAACACCTCTGTCAGATTGTTACTGCCAAAGCGTTGTCTAGGCATTTCCTAGGCTCCATCAGCCACACATATTGATGGATGCAGCCAACATCTGGGGCTGTGATTATGTGTAATATGTTCCATGCACAGCCAGCGCATGGCATATTAAAGGGAAGGGGAGTGGGAAGAAGCTTGGCCTAGCATCAGCTTGCCAATCCTGGGGGATCAGGCTTGATTTTTCCCCTTTAGCTCTCATTAGCACGGATAGGTGGAGAGGATGGCTCGGAGTCAGCAGTGTGATCCAAGGCCAAGAGCGTGTAATTTTCATTTGCCTGAAATGAGACGTATACACACACTGACTTCCTCTATCAAAATGTCTATCCTGCTGTTTCTCATCCGCTGGCCTGCAACTGGACACATAATTCCGAACAAACTACGTGTCCAATTTCGACTTAGCGGAGGAACATACAGTGCACGCGTTATAGGTTGAGACAGAAAGGGAAGAGACAGATAAAAGCACACAGTTACGGTTTACACATTCAATCAAGCTTCCCGTTCAGGTTTTATTTGCGAATAATATATGAAACAATAGACATTGACGCAAAGCAGCCGTACAGAAATCCACATGGTTTATTCTTAATTTTTGTGAATGAGCAAAGCGACATAGTCAAGTTTAAAAAAAAACAAATTATTTTTATATAAACCCAGCTTCTAGGGGGATTTATTTTACCCTCAAAACACATTTCAAATGTTCTTTTAGTTTTAACTTTAGACCAGTGACACTCCATTATTTCTCAAACTTGAGTAAAACAAGTAGCAGCTGTTTAATTATGTGCTGTTCGATAGTAATATCATGGCAAAGAAAAATGTATATAGCCATATATATAACTCCTCCCCAAGTCCCTTAAATATATTTAATGCAAAAGATATTAAAACATAAATGATGATCGATATTGTGCAGACATTTATGATTTATCAATATGTTTATTTCTGTGAAATGTGACAATTTGCCCACATGAAATACCCTTGGATTTGCAAATGTGGAATTATGAGTCCATCATGTTTCTAAGAACTGTCCAACTTCACTTTTTCGTCCATTATTATGTTTGTATGTAATTTATTTTTTGTTAAATAATCATGTTAAGACTGAGAAAGTAAGAGAAAGTGGAGGGTTTACGTGCAGGAAATGGAGGATTTGTATGCAGGAAATAGACACTTTGATCGCCTTAAATGAGCTTTTGGACTTTTTTTTTTGAGATATGAATTATCTATTAAAGGCTCAATGCCTAGGATTCCTTCCATGTCTGAGAACCTCAGCAGATCTTCCTGGCCGTTCTTACAGAGTGAGTTGAGCTGTTGGTCATCTGTGTGTGTGTGTGTGTGTGTGTGTGTGTGTGTGTGTGTGTGTGTGTGTGTGTGTGTAAGTGGCACAAATCCTGCAGCTTTGCAAACTGTTGCAAGGGAAGTGTTCATTGGTTCCTTGAAATCTTTCTTGTTATTAAGTTTATATATATGTACATAAATGTTTATTTCACTTTATGAAAGAATTTTTTATTATATATATGATAAATAATATAATAATAATAATAATAATAATAATAATAATAATAAAATGTAAGAATTGATGGCTCTTGCATGACCCTGGGTTGCCTTTTTTTTTTTTTACGTATTTTATCTAAAATGCAGATCGCAAAGCGTTCATTCTCAGACATTCCAGCACGCTTCCTCATGTGAGCTAATCATTTATCGATGGGTGTCCGTGCACAGAGTGCTTTATTTCCACCTGGGGAGAGATTTTGTATTCCTTAAATGAAATCGTTTTTTTATTTGTATTATGCAGGACAACATGGACAGTATGTCCCCGAGCAAATTGGCATTGCACGGCTGTGCCCCCGTGTCCCACGACGCTTATGCAAACACGACACATATGTCTGCTGCGTAAATCAGACCACCAAATATTTGGCGTGGTGAATTGGCCGAACGCGGCCCAAAAAAACAAACAGAGCCGTTTAGCTGTTTGGCCAAATGTCAATTCGCTGTGCCTCTTTAAACCGGGGATTTATGAGAGCACTCTTGTTTCTCTGAGAACTGTAATTCTCCCCTGGAGAGAAGAAAACTGTCAGAGAAGAGAGAGGGAGAAAGAGAGAAGGGCAGAATGGCGTAGACAGAAAGAGACTCGGTGCAAAGCTGGAGGATGGTGTGGTTATTTATTAACGCAGGAAAAGTTGTTACAGGACTGTTGCTCTTGAGTAAAAGCCAGCTAGGGCGATTCTGCAGTCACGCCTGTGTGAGTGTGTCAGTGGCACTGTCAGTCCTGGACAGGCTCCATGTCTGCATCTGGCTCTATCTATCTGTCTGTCTTTCACATTTAACCCCTTCTTTACTATTCATTCATTTATCCGCATTGAGGTATTCTTCACTGACACAAAAGTCCTACAACGTCCACTTGATACAGCTATAAATTCACATTTTATTTAACACTTACACATATACATTACGATATAAAATGCTTTTAAAAAATGGTGTGTGACGTAAAATCAAATAAAAAATGTAAAGAATAAGAATTAAAGAGTAAATACATTTTTTTACAAATCTATACAAATATATTGAAACAAATAAACGCCAATTAAACAATCTCAATAAAAATGAAGTGACCAAAATATATATATTTTTGTATTTCATTCCATATTTAACTCTTCTGCTTCTTCTTGAAGATGTTCCACTAGATTTTTCTGGAGATTTGTGCTCATTCATCCACAAGGGTGTTAGAAGGATCAGATACTGAGGTGAGGTGAGGAGGCCTGAGGTGCAGTCAGTGTTCATTAGGGTATAGCAGGAGATCTTCCACACATTTCCATCCCATTTCAAACATTTCTACAGTGCATATGAGCATACGGTCCTCCAATTACGTCCGATACAATTGTATGTCTCCAACTGTGAGGTAACAGTTTGTGGAAGAAGCTCATATGGCTGAAATAATCAGGTGTCCCTATACTTTTGTCCATATATTGAAAGCTACATTTAATGTTGAACAACCAAAAAAAAAAAAACACATACCATGTGAAGGTATTTGCTTAAGCTGCTACCTGTTGGTGGCCCAATTTAGCGTTACCCAATTATTAGCTAGAAAACATATTTATTGTTACCAGGACAGCATTTACATAACAGCTAGCATAACAGTCCATCATGAGGTGGCTTGCTAAATGTGAATAATTAACAAAGACATCATTAGCATTATGATTAGCTTTTTTGTGAGGTGTGAATATCTGTATTTCACACCACTCTGTTCACACGTGTGTGTACTGAGATTCTTCCCAGCACGTATCAATGACCAGCGCTGATAAACCAGCACTTTACCTGCCTTAAAGCAACAGCTAACCTCAAGACAAATTTATTTCACAAAACTGGTAGCTCTTTTCTTTCCTGTTCTCTAAATCCGATTCGTATCTATAGTACAAAACCACACAGAAAACCTTCAACAAAGAACATTTCGTCTAACTGACTACATCTACAGCAAGTGAATCATATAAAGGGTTGTGGAAAAACTATATCTTTAATGCCTGAAGGTCATGGGCTGCTATATAAGCTGGATGCCAGGTGTCCACACTGACACACAAATACACACCATGCTAACACGCTTGGCGTTTTTTATGCTCGTAGCAGCTTATGGTGAGTGTGGAACCAGCTGGAGATACACATTTTATCAAAATTCTGGCCTTGGTTTTGATTTAAATCGTTTTGCTATTTCATGCAATTTGTTAGTTATAGAAGGAGCTAGATGTACAGAATGATTGTCGTCTCCTTACATTGTTTTAGCATTAGGACAATTTTTTGGGGGATACACAATAAGGTATCGGTGTGACATCATTTTTTTGCATGTATGTCAAATGCTTTTCTTTCAGTATGAAATATATATTAATTGTGTGTGTGTGTGTGTGTGTGTGTGTGTGTGTGTGTGTGTGTGTGTGTGTCTTTCCATTAGCCTATGGATGTGGCACTCCTGAGATTGAGCCGCTTCCGGGCAGAGTCGTGAACGGAGAAGAAGCCAGGCCTCACAGCTGGCCCTGGCAGGTGCTTCTGCAACTTTGCTAATCCATTAGCTTGGAAAACAATTTCTTTTTCTTCTCACAAGTTCAGTTTACCTATGCTCAAAATGCATTTGAAAATAAGACATATTTATCTGTCGAATAATAATACAGACCTTAAGCTTTAGAAAAAAAATATTTAGCTAACTTAAAGCAACAGCTAACCTCAACACAAATTTATAACTGGACATAGAGCTTTTTATCAGCATTTTTGTTGCGTGTCTTGGCAAACTTGTCTACACAGCCATGTATAACAAAGTGACTGTGAAAAAAACATGACAAAAATTTTATTAGCATTTTTTTCTCAGTATGTTGGCAAATGTAAAATTAAAATGAAAATACCGTTTTAGAAACTACTTAGCTAGCTTATTAGCTTATTAGTTTTTATTTCAGAAAGTGTATTGAAAAAGCAAGATGACTTTGAAAGCTATACATAACTAATGTTTAAACTTTTTCATGTAGGTGTTTTGGTAAATTAAAACGAAAAAAAAAATACTGACAGGTTTTGGAAAATAGTTAAATAGCATATAGCTGCAAGTACAGATTGTGGAAACTATTGTTTTTTTTATAAACTTTTCTATCAGATGTGAATGAATGAGAGAACTCTGTATGAACAAAATTGACAATGTAAATATACATGACCGCAATGTTGGGTCAGACATTCTAAATCGTGATAGTTACATTCTGGGATGTAGCTGAATGGCAGTGTGACCGGTTTGAGACAATATTTACAAAATAAATGTTAGGTACGATGGACATGCTTTATTCACTAGTGAGATTACTTTTCACATCTTTTTACATCAGACGTAAATGAGAGTTTGCATAATTTATTTAAAGATTTCGTTTAGATTTATTTTGCATAAAATTTTGAATGGAACACTTTGTGATTGTGTGTGTGTGTGTGTGTGTGTGTGTGTGTGTGTGTGTGTGTGTGTGTATGCAGATCTCACTCCAGTATAAACATGGCAGCCGCTGGTATCATACCTGTGGCGGGACTCTAATAGCTCCACGCTGGGTTCTGACAGCTGGACATTGTATCTTGTAAGTGAAGACAGATTGTCCAAAAATCTGGGTTTGTCATAAGAAATCAATCTAGTTTGGGAGATATTCTATATATATTTAGAGTTTTCATTTTATAGTTCATCACTTCTGTGGAAAAAATCATGAACAAAACCCAAAATTTTGGATGATTCAGAACTAGCCACTCAGAATACAGAAGTTTCAATGCTAATTCAATGAGATGCTCTCGAGAACCTAATGTCCCACTCTGGACCTGGATTTTGGTCTACATTAGTAGTTTGTGAACTAGTTTTTTGGTAGGTTTTTTGCCTGTGTGTTTCTGCACAATGTTCACTTTTCTAACCATTGTCTACTTGAGTGAAAACACATTTTGGGTACCTTCAATTTGTAAGAGGTTGTAGGCTTCTTTGAGGTGTTATACACCAATCAGGCATTACATTATAACCACCTGCCTAATATTGTGTTGGTCCCCCATTTGCTGCCAAATCAGCCCTGACCCATCGAGGCATGGACTCCAGTACACCCCTAGGTTGTGCAGTGGTATCTGGCACCAAGTTGTTAGCAGCAGATCCTTTAAACCCTGTACGTTGTGAGGTGGGGCCTCTATGGATCGGACTTGTTTGTCCAGCACATCAGACAGATGCTTGATTGGATTGAAATCTGGGGAATTTGGAGGCCAAGTCTGCACCTTAAACTTCATGCTGTGCTCCTCAAACCATTCCTGAACCATTTTTGCTTTGTGGAAGGGTGCATAAACCTAATGAAAGGCCACAGCCATAAGGGAATTTGTGTTTCGTTTTTATGTAAGGGTGTACATGGTCTGCAACAATGCTTCGGTAGGTGGTACATGTCAAAGTAACATCCACATGGATGGCCACTGACTTCACCTGCTATACCATGTTATGCCTGTTTGTTTTGTCCTTCCAAGTAAAAGAAGCAAGCTAATTGTTGGCTCAAATACACAAATGAAGCTGGATAGTAAAGTCATGGCTCTGCTTAGAATTTGGTGGTTTTTGGTCTTTACTCAAAATCTTTACTAGATCATGTCCTCCTTAAGACTCAGGCTTGACTTGATCTTGGCTAATCCTACTCTTGGACTTGTCTTGACTTCAGCTCTAGGTTCAAAATCATCCATTTACACTCAAAAATTAATATCCAATACTGGGTGAGATGATGTGATATATGGCTAATATATGTTGTCATATACAGCAAACTGTACTTTATATCGAAATGAGTAACTTGCCTTATTTATACAACACTTTATTTGATTAAACAATGCCTATAATTGCAACTGTGAAGGACTGCGTTCAGTCAATAAAGATTTCTTCTGCTTACTCAGACTTGTATGTGGAAATTATAAGAAATATTCGTTGAAAAAGTTAGTTTTTTATTAAATGATGAAATAAACACAGTGTTCGGTATTGGACTGGGAGTTTTGGACCAAACTACATGAACTTGGGGCAGATAAGTGATGTGAACATGATACGGCTAGTAGCTGAAGGGAACAACTTCTGAGTTCCAGAGTTTTCTATTTTTTTTTTTGGTGATTGTGGTTAAATGGTCATCTAGTCGAGTGCGTCTGAGTGAAACAGCCACCCGGTACCGAGCATCTTTTATTCACACTGGGTCTAGTTACAGCTCCAGTGTTGCTGCCAGACCCCACACAGAAAATAAGGGCGACCACAGAGTTGGCTAGTACCTGAACGAACACAGCAGTTTCTGAGGGGAAATATAATATTAATGATTATGGTTATTCAATATGCTTTACAAAACTGTATGACCACCATCTGTGTGCGTGTGTGTGTGGTGTGTGTGTGTGTGTGTGTGTGTGTATTGTGTTTCTGCATATAGCCCAGGTGATATTTATCGCATTGTCCTGGGAAAGCATGATCTCAGCGTGCAGGAGGACGGAGAGCAGATCCGAGACATCCTCCGCATCGTCGTCCATCCGAAATGGAACATCGAATGTGTGGCTTGCGGGTAAGTTAGAGCTATGTAGAACAAATGATGCTTTTTTGCATACAAAAGTGCGGTTTCCAGAATTGCAGGGTTGCCAGGTCTCCTTCACAAAATGTCATAATGTCAAAACAATTTAGAATCTACAAGGGCCAAACCCAGTCAAACCCTATACACTGGTTTTTAGGCCCAAAATGCTGCAGATTTAAAGTTCTTGAAATGAAAGTATATGATAATCGCTAGCTAGCTAGAAGAGCAAATGCATTACTAATCATCACAAATTCGATCTATATGCCAAGATAAGCTAGACAGGCTAGTTGGGAAGCTTGTTAAGGCTGGTAAGAGCATTGTCATGTTTAAAGTGTTGGTGTGCATGCCTAGTGTTAGAGGATCTGAGGGTTGGCAAGTCTTCTTCATTAAATGTCACTGTAAAAATAATTCAAATTTTACAGCACTAATTCAAGTGCCAAACCATTCGAAATTATATACGTGTTACATGAGGTCCAAAATGATGCTGAAGTCCTTCAGTGGAAAAAATATCATAGATTTATTACTAGCATTTACTAGCAAGTTCAAACTAAAATAACATAATTAGGATTATAAATCGTAAATGTAAACAAAGAAACCTGCACAAAATACACTATGGACACTATGGAATTTTCCATCCATATGTGCAAATTCTTCCTCAAACTGGCTCCATAAACTCGAAGGCACACAATTGTATTGAACGTCTTTAGAAGCAGGAGCATGCAATTTATCCTTCACTTAAACTAGGAGACTGAAACCTGTTCCAGAATGACAATAACCCTGTACAGAACTCCATGAAGATATGCTTTCCATGGGTTGGAAGTGTGTGGAAGACCTCCTGCTATACATTGTAAGTGTGTGGAAGACCTCCTGCACCTCAGGCCTCCTCACCTCACCTACATCAGTATCTGAATTTACACTCTTGTGGCTAAATAAATCTCCACAAATCTCCACAAAATCTAGTGAAACATCTTCCCAGAAGAGTGGTCAGGTGTCCAAAAATATTTGTTCATATACTGTAAGTTGTAAAAGTATTCACCCACCTCTTTATTCTGAAACCCCTAAAGTGAGTTTGTGTGTGTTACAGTAATGACATTGCTCTGTTGAAGATGGATAAAGCTCCTCTTCTCAGTCCGAGTGTTCAGACAGCCTGCATTCCTCCTGCTGGAGAAATCCTGCCCCATGACACTCCCTGCTATATCTCTGGTTGGGGTGATCTCTACAGTAAGTCTATACATAAACACACGTGGAAAAGTGTTGTGGAAAAATCTAGAAAAACAAAGATGGAGGATAACGTTTTGCAAACTAAGATAGTAAGATAAGCTAGTTAAGAAACTAGCTAGTCTAAGATAGCTACCTTGGTGGTTAATTAGCTACTTTATACTGCTAGAAAGGTAGCTAAATTGTATAAGGTTGTAATGTGTGTGTGTGTGTGTGTGTGTGTGTGTGTGTGTGTGTGTGTGTGTGTGTGTGTGTCATAGCCCATGGCCCTATACCTGATAAGCTGCAACAGGCTATGTTGCCGGTGGTGGAGTACAGTGTGTGTAGTCAGAGCGACTGGTGGGGTAAAAATGTGAAAACGACGATGGTGTGTGCAGGAGGAGACATTCGTGCTAGCTGCAGTGTAAGTATATTCATAAACATCCCTAAATACTACACAACTGTACACTCTACAAACACACACACACCTAATAATTGATGTGTGTCAGAATACTATATTATATATATATTACTATTATATATTATAATTATATATATATATTATATATTACTATATATTCTTTGTTCCTATTTTTCTTTCAGTCAATATCATTTGTTTGTTCATCTCTTTTTTCCTTCCTGTCTACGGCTTTTATTATCCTTTATCTTCTGTGGCCCCATCTATCCATCTCTCTCTCTCTCTCTCTCTCTCTCTCTCTCTCTCTCTTTAGGGAGACTCTGGAGGCCCTCTGAACTGTAAGGGGAAAGATGGTAAATGGTATGTTCAGGGCGTCACCAGTTTCGTGTGGGCCACCAACTGTAACGAACTGAAGAAACCTACGGTGTTCACGCGCACATCTGCCTTCAACGACTGGCTGGATGAGGTGATTCTTAGACTTGAGTTGCTGCATTAAAAACCTTAATGTCTTAAGAAGCAGTGATAAAAATTTAAGGCTGCAGTTAAAATTGTAGCTGCACTACTATTATATGAAAAGTCTGACCAATCGGAATGGAGTCTGCTAGTTAAAGTTAAAAGTTAGTTAAAGCCTGTTTTAGAAAGTCCCTTTTCTGGATTAATAAAGTACATTTGTCTATCTATCTGGCTAGGTAGCTAGCTATATAGCTGTATGTCTGTCTACCAGGTTTTCCAGCTAACTATCTAGCAAGCAAACTGGCTGTCCATCTGAATGACCATGCTTAACAAAAACAAGAGTGTCTCTTTATAATGAGATGAAAGCACTTGAATAAGTGTCAGCGCTTCAGAAAATGGTCCAATAGTGAGTTCAAAATGGCCGCTAATCTTGTATTTCTATAGACAGTTTGACGTCTATGTGAAAAACAACTTCTAAATAAACCACAAATAACAATAATGGAATGTTAGCAATCCATCACCTGAATCTCCTGCACCTTTGTCTCTCCTCCAGGTCATGCTTAAATACTGAGGTTATCACGGATCACTGGACGCCCAGCCAGAATATCAAACAGATCCCGTTCAGTGTGTGCACAAACCCTTTAATAAACACATGATTCTGTGCTGCATTAGCCTGTCCATCTTGATTTAAAAGCACATGTGCGTTTTTATACGGTAACTTTCATGGCACGCTAAGCTAACCACTGGCATGTCTACATGGTGTGGAACTTCTCAGGCATCTTGATCCTTTGTCTTCTTCAATATTCTGGATTAAGGTCATGATAAAAAATATTCAGTAAGTTAAACATGACTTTTAAACTACTTTTTTTTTTTTTGTCATATTAGACACGGATTTGATATCTTCTTTTTTTTTAGCTCTTGGGTTTAATGGAGGCCAAAACTGAACTAAAGACCTTGGCTATTTTTATAGCTGGCGATTTCTCAAATCTGATTGTCATCCAAACAACAGGTTTATGTTAATGCACTCGTTCTGAAATGTTCTGATTTCTATAGTAACAGCTCATTCACACGGATTAGGGTGGTGTGCAGTCTGTATTGAATACAGCCAATAAGAATAATGATGCCGTTTTGGAAGGAGTATTTTGCGTAATAACAAGACAACGTTTTTAACACCTATTGCCCAATAAGAATTGAGAATTATGCTGTGGTACATTCATTTTTATGTTTGTTTAAAACCTTGATTGATTGATTGATTAATATAGCTAATTCGTACGTTTGTAAATTCGCAAAATTACCATCTTGAAAAGCGAATAGTTCGATCAGATTTATTAACGTTACAATTTAACTATAAATGGATAAAAAATAAAAAGCAAATGAAATTTCATTTTTGTTGTAATTATTTCAATCATCAGCTAATAGCTGTTTGGAAATAGACATTCGAAAGGTGCATTATACGCAATAAAATACTGCTACAGAATAAAAATAATTCAACAGTTTTGGAAGGAGTCTCCTGTGCCAGGGATTGAAACAGGAAGTTTTTCTTGATTATAAGATAATGTTTTGTCGTATCTGTGACAGAAAATAAATCAACACCTTTTGACCAATCAGAATGGAGAGTCATGCTGTGGTACATTCATTTTTATGTTTGATTGATTGATTGGTTGACTTGACTGATTGTTTAATAGATTGATTGATTAGGCTAAATTGTACTTTTGTAAATTCCCAAATTTTGAAAAGAGAATAGTTATATTAGATTAAATTGATAACATTGAAATGTTACTATAAATAAATAAATAAAAATGATTTGTGAATTAATTAAATATCGCAATCAGCTAGTTGCTGTTTGGAAATATTGTTTTGTACATCGGGACATGCCTTTTTAGAAAGCTAGTCAACATTAGGTGGTGATAAATGTAACCTACTTCCCTGTGTCATTGATTATTTTCCTATAAAAGCAGGCCCCGAGGTGTTTCCTTTTCAGCTCTTTTAATTAGGTGGAGAATTATCAGCAATAATACAGTGCTTGTGTGTGAGTGAGAGAGCACTAAAGAGAGACAAAACTGATCTCCCTTATTCCTGAAAAGATAAGAGGAAGCAGAGTCTAAGCTGGGTGTGTGTGTGAGTGTGAGACTGAAAAAAGAGTGAAATAAAGAAAGAGAGAGCTAGAGAGGAGGTGGATAAATGAGTCTTGATGTGTAACCTTGACGTGAAATTGCTACCATTCCGACTCCATGGAGGTTTGATCAAAACGAAGGCCTGACATGAAAAAATATAGATTTTCCCCCTCGATCCTTGTTCTTTTAGCGTTTATTTCATTTTCACATCGCCTTGAGCTGACAGAGGAGGGTGATGAGTTTGTGTGTGGTGGGGAAGAGGAGATAATTGTGTGTGTGTGTGTGTGTGTGTGTGTGTGTGTGTGTGTGTGTGTGTGTGTGTGTGTGTGTGGTGATTAGTGTCAGAAGAGTTTTTCAGCTCGTAAAGTCTCTGCGGGCTGGTGTGACGGAGGCTTCTGGAAGCTCTGCCGAAAACTCCAGAAGCATCCACCAACAATTGACCTCTGACTTTTCTCTGTGTGTGTGTGTGTGTGTGTGTGTGTGTGTGTGTGTGTGCATGCACACATGTCTGGCATGAAGAACGTCCTCCAAGGTTAGACCACTGTCGATTAGCAGTAATGTTGTTAGCATGTAACATCACCTACACACTTTTCCCCCTGATATCTAAAAACCAGACGTTATAGAAACATGTCCTCTGAGAACGTCTGACCTCCAAGACTGAATAAGTGTAAACATATTAGTATATACTTCCTTATCTCTCACTGTCAATGTGTTATCTTATGTACAGTTTATATAAGGGAGGGTTTATATGTGATGGTGGAAGTGTGGGTGGCCAACAAAGGTGATAAGACGGCACCAAAATTAACTACAAAAAAAGCCAGCAATTTTGAACCCTAAAAATCTCAGTTGTAGTTTTTTATGTTTGTTCTCTGACTTTTATAATAATAGATTTTTCAAGTGAATGGGTTTTCTGTATTTCTTGTCAGTACAGGGGCAATTTATCAAAATGATCCTCTGTGGTAATCGTACAGACAGAAATTAGGTGCTCATTTTGCTCCAAAATGCCCAATAACCCCAAGTCTTGAATCGTGAACATTTCCCCTGAGTGAAGGCCTAGCCAGGAAATAAGAACTCGGTTTTGACTGTGAAATGGGCGAAGCATGGACTGAAACCATAACTAATACTTTTAGTTTGGAAAAGCAAAAACGACTCTCGCAACTATACTACAGTTTAGTGGATTAGGAAATCTCCCGTTGAGAAGATCGTGTTTATTCTTAAATATAGGATCGGTCAGTTTTATTCGATCTGGCAACATCTCTTCTACATTGATGGCGTTCCTCAGGATCGATTTCAGCCAAACATCTGAAAGAGGTTCACTGGAGAATGGAGGGAGAGAGGAGTTGGACTATTCATGAGGGGAATTTTTTTGTGTTCATTTACTCTCCTTGACAACATCATTTGTGTTTTATATCTATGTGTGTATAAGTAAATATGTGTTTATTTTTGTGTAAAATCTGAGTTTAGCTTGCAAACATTCACAAAATGCTCTTATAGCCCCTATTTTACCTCGGACCACTTTGCATACATTTATGGTCACACTCTCATTGTCTCAATATTTATTCATTTACTTCTTACTTTCATCCAAAAAACTCCACATTGTGCCTCACACAAATTGCATTCATATTTACTCCTTAGTCTCATACGCTCACACAAAATACTTTTGGATTCATAATTTTACCTCATTTAGGCGCTAAGAATCATTTTATCTCACACCATTTAGCACAATATTGCAAAAGTCTTACTTTATCTCATATATTTACATAGAATAATCTTATATTCAATGTTTTACCCCACACATTCACACAATTTTACCTCACAGAACTGAATAAAACTCATTTGTTGTGCTTTTCCTCACACGTTCACACAGAATAATCTCATATTTAACCTTTTTACTTCATACAATCATGAAAAATGTTTGCATATATATATATATATATATATATATATATATATATATATATATATATATATATATTTTTTTTTTTTTTTTTTTTTATCTCACTTTACTGTTTCACATGAATGAAGTCGATATTCAACATTTTACCTCACAACATTTACCTCATACTTCCATGGAAAATACTCTCTTTTCTAATATATGATATTATGCTGTAGATGTATAACTTTAAATCAGTAATTCAATCAAATCTCTTTGTGCTACACTTTGCACAGAGTACTTTATCTCACTTATTTATGTAGAAAATAATGTGAAATAAAGTTTCAGAGGGACAAAATAATCTTACACTCCTTTACTTCACATGTACCGCTTTACCTCACAGCTATAACTTTGGGATTATGCTTTACTTTGAGTCGCACAATTATACAACCTCATATACAAAAGAAATACTTTCCAGTTCATCAAAAATGTCCTACTTGATATTACAATAAAGATTTATGACTGTATGATGTCATTATGTATTGATTAACCTACACAAAACCTCACACATATACACACATGGATGATAAAAAATACTCTCATATATGCTGTGAGGTAAACGACTAATGTATTGGAGGTTTTAATTTAGCTAATATTTAATAATATCTTCAGTAATATCTGTACTGCAGGGTTGTGTGTGATTATTTTTGATCTTGGTGCGCCCTCTAGTTGTTAGGAGTATTAATAACATCAGTAGACTGACGCACACTCAAATTGTGTATCTATAAATAGGATACAATATTCACGCAATTTTGATATAGATGACGCTAATGAATAATCACAAATAAAAGACAAAAGTCATGGAAATGCCATTTTTCAAAAATTAAAGGAAAGAGAAATAAAGTTTGGGGAATAAATCAACACATTTGTGCATGTAATAAAAGAGGTTTATTATTTGATTTGCCTAAATATTTACATTATTACAATGAGTAAAATGACTAATATATCATATTTGACTAGATAAATAATAAATTCTCTGTTCTTAATTGATCAGATTGATCTTAATTTTCTGGAAAAGCACCAGTGGTTTGTTCATTCGTACAAATCATCGTTGTTGGTTTTTTATCTGAGAGCTGACCAAAAAGGAAAAATCCACAGTGCTTACAACTTGTAACCTACAAGTAAGTCTAAAAAGGTCTCTCCCTCTCTCACACTTTCTCTCTCACACTCACTCACACACACACACACACACACACACACACACACACACACACACACCCCTAAAAATGCAATGTTTCACTATTCTACAATCCATGGTAAAATTCCTATAAGTTCAGGGCTAAGTTTCTTTTTTAAATTATTGTCATATAAATGTTTTTAAAAATGATCTTAACCTGGTTCAGTTTTTAAGATTCTAATTCAGAAATGCAGTAATATATCAACCTTCTGCATCATTTATTTGTCATTTAACTTTACCTCATTTGAGTTATGGTCTAATTATCAATCTCAAACACCGAAAGTCTTCAGCTGTGTGTGTTTGTGTGTGTGTGTGTGTGTGTGTGTGTGTGTGTTTATTTTTCGTGTGTGTGTGTGTGTGTGTGTGTGTGTGTGTGTGTGTGTGAGAAAGAGAGACAAAAGTAGGTAAATAATTTTTTTCCATCACATTTTGAAGCACAATAGTTTCTGATTAACTCACTTCTCACCTTCTCTTGTAGTGCATTTGTAGCCCTGCTGTTACACTACACACACACACACACACACACACACACACACACACACACACACACACACACACACACACACACACACACACACACACACACACACACACCCCTAAAAATGCAATGTTTCACTATTCTACAATCCATGGTAAAATTCCTATAAGTTCAGGGCTAAGTTTCTTTTTAAATTATTGTCATATAAATGTTTTTAAAATGATCTTAACCTGGTTCAGTTTTTAAGATTCTAATTCAGAAATGCAGTAATATATCAACCTTCTGCATCATTTATTTGTCATTTAACTTTACCTCATTTGAGTTATGGTCTAATTATCAATCTCAAACACCGAAAGTCTTCAGCTGTGTGTGTTTGTGTGTGTGTGTGTGTGTGTGTGTGTGTGTGTGTTTATTTTTCGTGTGTGTGTGTGTGTGTGTGTGTGTGTGTGTGTGTGTGTGAGAGAAAGAGAGACAAAAGTAGGTAAATAATTTTTTTTCCATCACATTTTCGAAGCACAATAGTTTCTGATTAACTCACTTCTCACCTTCTCTTGTAGTGCATTTGTAGCCCTGCTGTTACACTACCACACACACACACACACACACACACACACACACACACACACACACACACACACACACACACACACACACACATTTCATTTGTAGATTAATTTTATTTGTATTATTATACAACTGGACCGGTGTATCAGACGTCTTTGGAAGCAGTAGAAAGAAAACTTTCCTTCGCTTGATCTAGGAGACCCAAACCTGTTCAAGGATGACACTGCCCCTGTACACAAAGCCAGCTCCTTGAAGATATGCTTTATATGGGTTGGAGTGGAAGATCTCCTGGGATAAATATAATAATATTTGGGATGAATAAACACAACTCTCCACAAAAACAATGGAACATTTGACTATAAGAATGGCGGTTATTATAACATCCAATGGAGACTAAATGTGGAAATCAGATGTTCAAAAAGCACATACCAATATGATGTCACAAACCTATATTGTGTGTGTGTGTGTGTGTGTGTGTGTGTGTGTGTGTGTGTGTGTGTGTGTGTGTCTTTCCTTGCTGATTATCAGTTATATTTCTGGGAAACATTTGGAGGAGGATCATTCGATCATTTTTACCTTGCGCTCAGTTGATTTGTAATCAGACGGATGTGTGCTTGCCTGCATGAGCGATGGGAGATTAAGTGAAATGAATCGGATGTCTGTTATACTTTACCTTGTGTGGCTCCACTCTATGTATCACAGTAAAATCGTAGGTGCAAGTGTGTGTATGTGTGTGTGTGTGTGTGTGTGTGTGTGTGTGTGTGTGTGTGTGTGTGTGTGTGTGTGTGCATGCACTTTTCCATTATTATTATCATATTCATATGATGATTCTGATAAATGTTACATTTTTGTTAAAATTTGAACATCTAACTTGCTTCTGTTTCCAATTTGTTACCTATGGTATAATTCTTATCATTAGAAATGATTGTCCTTCAGCTCTATAATAGCAGATGAAGTTGACTATGGTCAGTTTCGCAGGAATACATGGCACGACACGGCTGTGACCTTTGCCTTCATTTCGCACTTACTGAGAAAGAGAAGTCTTGTTTGGACACGTTAAGCAAACGGTTTTACGACTCCCTGCTGGAGCGAGCTATAGTTTAGTATTGAAGTTTAGTATAAGAGTTGTCCTGGATGACCGCAGTCATGAACCTTTTGAACCTGGTTATTTTAATAAACACTCTGTCGATCATTTACTACAGAGCTGTAAATCACAGAGCACTAAAGTAACACTTTTGCTCTACTTCTAGTTTCACAGTTTGAACAAAGTATTAAAGCAGATTGTTGAGAATAAATGATCAAAGCTACATTGTATATACCTTTTCCACAGTGAAACATGCTGGATTTTTCTATTTGGAAGAATGTAGAGCTGACTTGTTCATTTCTTTTACACAATTTCATATTTTCTGTGTGTGTATATACATTGAAATGGTTTTAGAAACTGCAGGTGTAAATATTTGTACATATAAATATATATATATATATATATATATATATATATATATATATATATATATATATATATATATATATATATATATATATATACAGTTTGCATTATGCTAAACTGGTGGAAAATAAATCAAATATATATATACATATATGTACACATGAGGTTTCTGAACCCATTTAAACTTGATAATGTCTGTTTGTTCAGAAAGTGTTATTTTGAGTTTTTCCGCAAGCAAATGTTAACATGGAAGGAGTCTCCAGTGCAATGTTTTGTAACAATAGGTTTTTCGATAATGGCAAATTTTTCAAATTTAAGAACTTTGCTCTTTCTTGTATCAAATTAAAACAAATTAACCATGGACAAATAGCAAATAAAATTTATAAAATAAAACAAGAAATAAAATGTGGTAGATAATAAATAATAGCGTAGGTCAGATTGATTGTTTTCCATAACCACATGCCTTTTGATTGTTTTATTATGTGTTCAATTTAGTTATAATGAACCTTCTTGAATAAGAATAAGAATCACAATTCAGTAAAAAAATTAATACCATTTAAAAGAAACCTTGGTTGACAATTACACAAACTAATGTAATGATTGTCTTATTGCACACATGATTCATTTGCAATTGTATGTATTTATCATAATATAGGATTGTTCATTATTATAGTAATGTGATTCTCATGTGAAAATAAGGCATCCATATAGCTCCAAATACAGTGATGATTTTCTTATTTTATGGTTGTGTGTGACTGCTATCATCACTATCAGTTCATCCCTGGTTCTGTTGATGATACTGACCTTTAATCTACAAAAAGAGCAATAATAATTAATACTAATTGTTATAATAATAATAATATTATATTATTATTATTATGATTATGATTATTATTATTATATACAATATAATAATAATAATAATATTATTATTATTATTATTATTAAATAATAATATAATATTATATTATTATTATTATTATTATTATTATTATTATTATTATTATATTGTATATATAATAATTGCCTAGCATTATTGTGAAATTTGTATTGAATGTAAAAAACATATTCTGTACAAGTTTTTTACAGTTTTTCAGTAGCCTGAGTGGAATTCTGAGAACATATTTACATTACTGCTAGATTGTCATAGATCCAATTACCTTACTGTAAAGCTACAATAACACTGCAGTAATTGCATTGTAAAAACACAATAAAGTGTACAGTGTCTTACAGTTAACTTTACTAAAACCGGGTGATGATTTTTTTTCCCCTGAAGCAGCAAAGGGACCTTGTGCAGTTAACATTTTTCAGGTTTTATTACATTATATTGTCAATCAAGTTTTGGGTGCACAGCTTCAGTTCTATTTTGTGTTAATACAAGTTAAAAAAAGCAGGAAAAGCTGAGCATTGTAAGGTAAGATTTGAAAGCTAGCCTTTATTTTATTTCATATGAAAGCCATTGCACAGATTACACTAAATGAAGCTGCTAAGATATACATTGAGTAAAACATGGATAAAATTGCTAGCTCACTGTTAAATACCACACAAAAGTAATGTTAAAAGTAAACGTTTTCTTGTGCTTTTATGTTTTTATATATATACTGTATCTAACCACAACTGTATATTACTATTTATTTTAGTGTATCGAATTAAAGATAAAGCTCAGCCTAATTGTCAGCTAAAGTTTCATATACTAGCTAGTAAGATATTTTAAATATAGAACACATATTTTTTTTTATTTGTTTTTTGCACTATTGTGGAAAAATGATTCACTATTAATGTCCAGAACATTTTTGTCTAATCTTTCATTTTAGAAATTCGGTACTGTAAAATTTTGACAATTAGTCTTTATGTGGAGAATAATTGTAATAAAATGAGAAAATGTTATGGTCTGGTTGCTGCATTAGAAATTCAAGAACATCAAATTGACAAAAACCAGATTTGCCAGTAAAAGAGTTTAAACCTTTAACTATACACCATCACTGCTAGGTACTAACTTGAATAACAAGCACCGATTTGCATGTTGTTTAAAAATACTCTACAATCTGCTGTAAATATTAGTTTCACCAGCCAATTATGCTGCCAAGAAAATACTATGAACATACAAGGATGTGTTTTTAGAGTGCACCCAGTATCTCTGTGAATTTATGGTCCACAGTATTAGATAATGCACGCTGGTGTAAAATAACTTTAATGTCAAAAGAAAGTGTGCCAAAGAAAAACAAATTCAGAAGATAATCTCAGATATATCAGGTCAGTAAAAGTCCACAGCTGTGACTTGTGATTAGATCCGAGTTCAGATGTTGATGTTTTTGGGTCTTGCGCTCTCTCCAGAATAAAATATTTTGAGAAGACTCACTCTAGCATCTCTTGCAAGTCGCATGGGTGCCGACTGATTCTGCTTCGAAAGAAGACTTGGTGTCTGTCATGCAATAATTAACATAAGCTACTGATGAGGATTGATAATTACTGTAATTAGCTGATAAGGCCACACATGCATAATCCAAAGGGCATGAGAGCTTCATCAACTCCACTACATTACATCCAACATCAAACATCTGGGATTAATCAGCAACCCAACATAATGGCATGATTTCAGTTATAAAAACTAATTGCAAATCGATATAGTGCTATTTTAGTGTTTTGGTCACCCTAGAAATTTTACATATGAAAAGGTTAAGTAATGTCACACTGGATGGTAAAATGAAACTAAATTAAAGGGATCATTCACATGAGATTTTATATCTTAAACTGCTAAGCCTATATCAAACAAGGTTCTCCCTCATTTTGAAGCAGAGTATTAAAAAAGGGTCAGAGACAGCTGGATGAAATCCTTTTATTTCATTTTATTTTAAACATTGCTCATAAGAAGTGTCACCCCTCACACACAAACATGCATAAGACGTGAAGGAAACTCACACAGAGTGGACAGGGTGGGGTTTGGGAGATGAGCAGAAGAAGATCTGGAGTAATCGGCACCCCTCATGAGAGAAGCCGATAAGAGATGAACCCTGATCACAGGGTCCTGCAGGCAGCAGTGATATACCCTGACCTAAAAGTGAAACAGAACCAGAAACAGCTTCTTTGTGGCTTTGTAAATCACATTGTGCGTGTTTGAATTTTTTTTTTCTTCACATTTTCGTAATGGGTTTTTATTTACAGCATTTGGCAGATGTCCTTATTAATAGTGACCTACAATTCTCATTTATACAACTGAGCAGTTGAGTTTTAAGGGCCTTGCTTTAGGGCCAAAACAGTGGCAAATTGGCATTGCTGGGTATTGAACTTTTAACCTTTCAGTCACAAGTCCAATGTCTTGTGTGCATGTCAGATACATGCAATACACAGGAAGGAGGATTGAAATAGGGGTAATTATTATGGCAATAGTTATTATTATTAATAATAATAATTATAATAATTATAATAATAATAATAATATTATTATTATTATTAATATAATAAAATATTTATAAATGTAATTTATATATATATATATATATATATATATACAGTATATATATATATATATATATATATATATATATATATATATATATATATATATATATATATATATATATATATATATATATATATATATATATATATATATATATATATATATATATATTCCTAACTTACCATTGTATATATCCACCCGATTTCTGTTTATAGTAATAGCAATATATTATCTAATCTAATCTAAAAATTTAATATATACATATATATATATATATATATATATATATATATATATATATATATATATATATATATATATATATATATATATATATTAATATATTATTCATAAATATTGTGCAGTCTAAAAGTGATGTACTGTATAATTCCTTATTCACTGATATTTGCTGTATATCTGCATTTTCTAAGCTTTTGGATTTAATGTTTTTAATATTGTTATAATAAAACCCAATAAACAATTTCAGTCTCTCAGGAGTTTGTGTCCTTGAAGCATGTACACTTTGATAAGGTAACGCACAGGTCAGTAGGTATAATAAAGAGAGACTAAGATACGTAATTGTTGTATAATCTTTTATAAGCTTCAGCATTTTTATATATTAAATTATTAAGCAAAATTAAAAAAAGCATGTTCATTTCAGGGTTAATGCACCACTAAAACAAACAAAAACGGCAAAATATCAAAAAGAATTTATGTTAAATTAAAATATGGATGAAAGGTTTAAAGCACAAATACAATGTACCACAATAGATTTACATATTAATTCAGGATTCACAAATCCAAAGTGATGATAAAGATGTTGTGGAGAAACTAAAAGTAGCAGAATGACAGTATAGGTTCACAAATGTAATGTAAACAGGTAATGTAATATTTAAAGTGCACAAATATCACAATTGTAAAACATTTATGCAACCTTACACAGTATAATTACACACAAATTACATCAATAATACATGGACAGTCATGGACACTGATGCATGAAATGATTACTTCATCAAAATGTGCAGGTGCACTAAAATGGATAGGTGGAGCAGTGGTTAGATGTTGTGGTGGTACAATAGTTAAGTCCTTGAGTAACTGGTTATAAAATTGGGGGTTCAATCCCCATGCCACTGTTGGGCTTTGAGGACCCTATTTGCTCCAGAACTGCGGTACCATGACTCTATCTGCTTCAGGCTGCCGTACACTGACTGACCCTGCAAAGCAACCACTGTTGGGCCTTTGAGCAAGGCGTTTAACCCTATCTGTTCCATGGCTGCTGTACCATGGCTGACCCTGCACTCTTAATCCCCAGTCATGAGACAAACTGGAATATGTAAAATTACAATTTCCCTTTGAGATTAATAACAAATACTGAGGTTTTTCCTCCTGCTACCAGCAGAGGGCGCACTGAATTGTTCGAGAAGTCGGGCAATCATATTTCCACTAATAAACGACGGGTTTAATTGTTTTTTCCACTGATGAGACGTTTGCAAAAAAAAAAAAAAAAAATTCATCTTGCAGCGTTACAACATTTTTCGTTTATCACATCATTGAATCTAAACACTGTCCAAAGGCTCTTTATTGGCGCTCGTAAATCTATAACGTGCCTCCTCGCGGCTGCAGAGCGCGCGCTCTGTGATCTGCTGCCCGTTGTGGGGCAGAGGAGGGGTGAGGGGAGGGGGCGGGGGGTGTAGGTGAGGTCTCGCGCGTCAGGTGTGCTTTACATAAAAAAGCAGCGCGCGCCCGGACTCCTTCAGGTACCTCAGGTGGACTCCTGCTTCGCTGCTCAGGACTTAAAGCTCCTTTAAGCTCAATCCAGCAGGTAAGAACAGGTATATATAATATATAATAATATATACATCGTCTTTTTCTACAGTTTTTCTTTAATATCAAACTCACAAAGTAATACATACACACATATAAACATTTAGATATACACTTATTTATCCACTCAATCTGCTTCTCTGGTAACGATAAAGGTGCAGGGCTTCTTTACTTATTCCGTTTTAACTGTTGATCCACTTTCAATCTGTAAATATTCTTATAAAAAGGTGTATATGTGCTCAGGTAAACATTATTCTCACCTTATTGACTCATAAAAGCAATTCTGTCGGATTTGTGTGGGTTAAAAAGACCCTTTTTAAGGGTTTTCCTCATATCATATTCCTAATAATGCTGTATTTGTAATAATGCCATTAATCTCTATGCCAGTGGAAAAGCTGGAGTAAAAATAAATAAATAAATAAACAAATAAATACATAAAAAATTTAAATTAGATACAAATATAAAAAAAAACTAAATATTTTTAATTCTATCATTATTAAATTAGCTGTTATTATTATTATTATTATTATTATTATTATTATTATTATTATTATTATTATTATAGAATCTGTGATACAGTAACACATAGGCAGGTGTTTTATATTAACAGCATGACGTGAGAGACATTTTCTGAGGTCCGTAGGTTTCTAAAGACTACTGTTATGATATAAATATTTGTAATTTTATGCCTAATATATCCTTTTTTGTCACTATTCTCCAGGCAATGGCTCCACGGCCAGAAATTGGAAGTGAAACTTCAGTCTCTCCACCTGATCTTGGTACGTATCTTTAGAAAAATAAAACATGTTTTTCTTTTTATCCTTTTTCCTGCCTTCTAAAAATTTCTTCTCATTGATACAGACACATCCAAAGATGGGGTGGTGCTTCCAGCATACTCCACCGTGGCTCTCGTGGATTTGGATCCTGAATCGAGCAACCCATGGGACCTTCCCGAGCTGAAGAGTGTGGGGCCGAAATGGTCAGGTGAGCTGCAATGTCAGTTTCTGGTGCTTACGTTGAGGTTTGGGTGTAAAAGCGAGATGAGGATGAAACAGGATTTTGTTTGTTTTTGGATGTTCTGTGCAGAATTGGACACGAAGGGAAAAGTTCTCCAAGTCATTATGTCGATCGGAAGGTTCGTTCTTCTGTTTGGATTCCTTTACATGTTTGTCTGCTCACTGGATGTTCTGAGTTCGGCATTTCAGCTTGTTGGTGGTAAGTCGAGAACTTTTTGGGGATTTTGTTATTATTATTATTAAAAGTAAATGAGATAAATTCATGAGTCAGATGGAATGTCATAAGAGAACCATAGCTTGTATCTATCTACTAGTTATCTACTATAACTGCAACTGGTTAATGTGTAAAGTCTTGAAATGTTCTTATCTATTCATTTTCTTATACGTGCAGGAGTCAGGGCATAGGTGACATTTTCATCATGCAATATATAAATATATTTATATATATTTTTCTAGGAAAAGCAGCTGGAGATATCTTTCAGGACAATGTGGTGTTGTCCAACCCTGTGGCTGGGCTCGTGATTGGTGTCCTGGTTACAGTGCTGGTTCAGAGCTCCAGCACTTCTTCATCCATTGTGGTCAGCATGGTGTCATCTGGATGTGAGTGCACATTTTAGTTTTAGCCCAATGTTAAATCTAGTATATTATACACGCCTTGTGGTGAATGGTGTTCAGTATAACTTTAGCATGGAAGTGTTTTTTTTGTTTTGTTTTTTACAGTATTGGAGGTGCAGTCAGCGGTGCCTATCATTATGGGTGCTAACATCGGTACTTCCATCACCAACACCATCGTGGCTGTGATGCAGGCTGGAGATCGTAACGAGTTTCGCAGGTAGACATAGCATGGCAGATTTTTTTCTGCAAGTTTGCTCATAACTTGCAACCCTGCAAATCTATATTCCAAATAATTCCTAAAGTATTGCGAAATGTCTGAGATATCAGCCATACTTAGTGCAACTTCTTATTGTCAATTTTCTCCAATATCCTGCCCACAAATCTATGGACCATACACCAATCATATCTTTTCCATCTTTGTGTTCCAGGGCATTTGCTGGTGCCACAGTACATGACTTTTTTAACTGGTTGTCTGTTTTGGTGTTGCTGCCTCTGGAAGTGGCTACTGGTGTCCTGTACAAGCTCACCAAACTTCTCATCGACTCATTTAACATCCAGACAGGCCAGGATGCCCCAGATTTGCTTAAAGTCATCACTGAACCACTCACCAAGAACATCATCGAGGTTAGATGGAACTATTACACTGAAGGACTTTTAAGATTAATGAAGCAACCTAATTGTGACTTGGCATGATCTTAGATTAGACCACTGAGGCTCTCAATGAAATCAGATCCTTCTCAGTTGAACGTCCCCTGTGAAATGTTGCAGATTTTCCTCAGTATGAATTCTACACTGTAACTGATCTCATCCTGCACGTGACCCCCCCCCCTGTATTCTGCCCTGGTTAAATCTAAATAACAGCTTTGGAGTTTTTTGGTCTTGTGACTCATATATTTTTTTTGCTTCCTCCCTCTGTGTAGCTGGACAGTTCTGTCATCAGTGACATAGCCATCGGTGATCCCAGTGCAAGAAACAAGAGTCTGATCAAGAAGTGGTGCAAAAAGCAGTCTTTTGTGGTAAGAACTGGGGAATGTTGGAAAAATGGCAACTATAAATATCTTCCTGCAAATTCACACAGGAAAAAAAACCAAAGGAAGGCAGAAGAATCTGCAAGATAAAGGCGTAACATTTGACTTGTGTTAATATATAACAGCGTTTGTGCGCCACTGAAAGGTGTTTAAAGGCTTAAAAGCATGGAGATAAATACTGGTTACTAATATAATGTACTTTGGCACTGACTGCATTGTGTCTTAGCTGAACATATCCATGACATGATGACAGCCAGTTTATTTATTTATTTTCTTTACTATATTTCAGAATCTTGTGAATGTCACCGTTCCCGGAGAAGCAAACTGCACTGTCGGGGTCCCATGCTGGACGGAGGGCAACCAGACGTGGACACAGAAGAACATAACAGAGACCATCAACTTAGAGAAATGTGAGTGACTTGTCCTTTGTGGGATGTTGTATCAGCTGAAGTTGATTGTTGCCTTTCATCCCTGTGTACATACTTCAGACCATTAGACCGTGACTCCCATTAATTACTGCACCTTGAGGACAATGGTTTTCTTTCAGTGGCGCATGATTCGGCAAACATCTTCCCCGTTTTCCCCTCCCTCTCATTCTACTCTTACATGCTCAATGGAGCTATTCTTTTAGTTGGGCAGAACTACCTGGGGCTACCCGAAACCAGACAAAAAAAAAGGCCCAGCCAAATTGAGAAGAAGGTTTTTGGACAGGGGTCATGTTTGGAATTGACAGCGAAATTTAAGCCTCCTTGAAGTTTGTTGGTTGTAGTAGGACAATAGCATTTTAGTGAGTCAATGTTATTAAATAGCATCATTATCATTCAGTCCTGTCTGTACTAATTGAAGTGGAATTGGATCTTCTCGAAATGTGTTTATTCTATTGAAGAGACTGGATGTGTGTTACGACCTTCTGAAGATGTTTAACTACTCTTCAGAAATACATGATTATAAAAACTGATTATTATCATCATAAAATAAAAGCCCTTGAAAAGAAATGTACAAAGTGGATTTGAATGAAAATCTTCTCTCCTGCTTTAGGTGGTCATCTTTTTGCTTCGACAACTCTGCCAGACCTGGCTGTGGGACTGATCCTGCTCGCGCTGTCCCTGCTGGTACTCTGTACATGCCTCATTCTCATCGTCAAGCTGCTCAACTCCATGCTCAGGGGTCAGGTGGCGGTCGCCATTAAGAAAGTGCTCAACACAGGTGGGGCTCCTCAAAACATCAACCTGCATACTTTGCATAACTTGCATTCTTGAGGCAAAGTAGGATTTAATATAAAAAAAAATCTAATTAATTTGGATTTATTTAGACATAGTGAGCTTTGGTATCGATCGGGCAAACAACATTGGTGAACTGTCAGGGCACCAAATAGTTTTGTAAAGTAAAGGCAGTAAAATTCATGGATTAATGTCCAAATGGGTACCCTGTTAATGATAGTCAGCGCAGGCTTCCGCATCCTGATGTCTGATGAGTTAAACAGGTACATCATTGTGAACCTGGACTGCTCTACTTATATCTGAACATGTCATATGTCACCAAGAGTGTTCAGGTACACTTCATTCCTGATTACAAAGGAATGTGCTGGTTACACTTGTGCCTTTGTTGGATGAATCTGCAAAAGGTTTCCTTGTATTATCACTCCTGGAACAAATACATCCACAACCATGTGGTTTGATTAAACATGCCGGATTCCTGTTTGCAGATTTCCCATTTCCGTTTGCATGGGTCACTGGTTACCTCGCTATCTTGGTGGGAGCAGGAATGACCTTCATCGTGCAAAGCAGTTCCGTCTTCACCTCTGCCATTACGCCTCTTGTTGGTGAGTGTCATCTGAAACACTGCAATATTTATCAAATAATTGATCGGTCTATAAAATATCAGTAGGTCGTAGAATTTCTTCTTCAATGGTCCCAGTTTTATTCCATTAACAAATCAATGCAAAAGCCGAATTAACTTCCTGTTTCTTTTCAGGTATTGGCGTTATTAGCATTGAGCGAGCATATCCCCTCACGCTTGGCTCTAATATTGGGACAACAACTACTGCTATTCTTGCTGCCATGGCAAGTCCTGGAGACAAACTAGCCAACTCGTTACAGGTAAGCCCTCCAAATATCGCTCCCATTTGTATTGCACTCAATGTTATCATGCCAAACTCATAGCTAATGTCATTTCCTCCAGATTTCTCTGTGCCACTTCTTCTTCAACATCTTTGGCATAATGCTGTGGTACCCAATACCTTTAACACGCATACCCATCCGTCTGGCTAAAGCGCTGGGTGACCGCACGGCAGAATACCGCTGGTTTGCCATCGTCTACTTGGTCGCTTGCTTCTTTGTTATGCCTCTGAGCGTGTTGGGACTCTCCATCGCCGGCTGGCAGGTCCTCGTGGGGGTCGGCGTGCCCGTGGTGGTGCTGGTGGTCTTCGTGCTGGTTGTAAACTTTATGCAGTCACGCTACCCGCGCTTCCTGATTCCTGTGCTACGTAACTGGGACTTCCTTCCCCTGCCAATGCACTCGCTCAAACCATGGGATCGCATTGTCACCAAGGTGATGGGCTTCTGCGGGACACGCTGCTGCTGCTGCTGCAAGTGCTGCAAGAATGGAGAAGCAGACAAGAAAGAGAGCAATAAGAAGGGCTTAGAGATGTACGACAACCCCACACTTTCTGTGGACGATGAAAAAAGCCAGATTCAAACAGTGTCTGGAACAAGTCTGTAGCATTGTAACAAAATGTATAGTTATTATAAGACTCTATTACATAGAATAATGTAACATATGCTCTGCTTAAAGGGGCTTGATGTAGGCTGTGTAGAAGTTCCTGTGTGGCCTGAGGTGAATTGTAATCAAGGCTGCTAGATGATTCATTTAATGTTTCCCAGAAAGAACTTGTAGAACTATTCCAACAGCAGGAGATCCCAGTAAGCTAGGCCTGGAGACCTAGGTCCTGGTCCTGAAGAAGTTCTGCTGCAAATAGACTATGCTTGCTATATGTTTATTTTAGTGTCCTTTTGAAGCTGCTCTCATTCTTTGGATGTCTGTGATGTGCAATGCAAAATTAAAGTGCAGATGGCCTCTTATTAATTCGTACACAAGGATTTTGTTAAAAAACTATTTAAAGAGTTGTATTTTTACAATTTTAAACAATTCTATTTGTAAATAATTATTTTTGCTGCCTTTTGAAGCTTATGGCTTTTTAGGCAATGTTAAATATGTACCTTTATTATATATATATATAATGTGTGTGTGTGTGGGTGTTGTTTTTATGGATACAAAATATATAGAAAAAGGATCACTCCAAATGGTTTATATTGTATATATGGATTTTACACCAGTCGGAACTGTAAAATATGGTTTGTAAATAAATATGTAAAAAAAATCGATTGATGTGGTTCAATTGCTTGTGTGTGTATACATGGGTTTCAAAACAACTTATACAAAACATACAAATAAATAAACATGCACTTTTATAAAAGTAGTCACACACTATATTGACAACATTTTGTGGACACCTGAGTATAAGATTGACATGTGCTCTATTTTTAACATCCCATTCCATATTTTTTCCCATTTGCTGTTATATAAACCTTCACTCTTCCGGGAAGATCATTTTGGATTGTGCTTGTGGATCATTTGTGCTCTTTTAGCTACAATTGTGTGTCAGCCACAGGCAGGTACTGATGTAGTTGAGATCTGAGCTCTATAGCAGGACAGTCAAGAACCTCCACACACTCCAACCCATGTAAAGCATATCTTAATAGAGCTGGCTTTGTGCACAGAAACATTGCCATGCTGGAACAGGTTTGGGTCTAATAGTAAAAGTGAAGTTAAGAATTTCATGCCACCACATCCGAAGACGTCCTATACAATTGTGTGCCTTCAAATTTGTGGTAACAATTTGGGGAAGAACCACATATGGCTGGAATTGTCCCAATAAAATATCAGGACTAGACGTCCCAGTGCTATGTTTTATTTCTGTGTTTTAGCTACAAGATCAAAGCTTCGCTTGCTAGCTAGAAAGATAAAGATTCAGATAACAAACAACTGGTTACAGGAAAAGAAATCAACAAAATGTGGTGATGTGATGAAGCATTGTTACTGTAAATGAAGATTTTTTCCTTGTCAGAAAAACTTTCTCATTCAAGCGTCGGCACTGGAGACTCCTTTCAAGTATTCTTGCTCATAAATATCATGTATTAATTTGTCTATTATTCTGCATAAATCAGGTGTATATAAAGCCCCTATGAGTGGATACTCCAGTAATGATAATATGTTAGAATGTAGGCAGTTATCTAATTATCCTACAGGTCAAGAGCTTCAGTTAATGTTCACATCAAGCATCAGAAAGATGTGAAAAAATGTGATCTGTGTTTCTGTCGCATGGATGTTGGTACCAGATGGACCGTTTTGAGCATATGATCTTCTGGGATTTTCAGTGTCAGAATGGTGTAAAAACCAAAAAACATCCATGACAGTTTGAGTCGATGTCCATGAAATTTCAGATTCATGTTCTTTTCTCACAGGATTGGAACCCAAAGTGGTCTTCCACTGTTGTAAACCCATCCACCACAATCTGCCTATTCTCTTCTGATCTCTCATATATGCATTCGATGGATGTTTTTAGTTTCAGCACAATTCTGCATAAACTCTCGAGACTGATCTGAGATCAGCAGTTTCTGAAACATTTAAACCACATTTTAATGCAGTAAAAGTCAGGTTTTTTTCCCATTCTAATGTTCGAAGTGAACATCAGCCGAAGCTCTTGACCTGCAAGACCTTATGCATCGTGCGCAATCACGTGATTGGCTGATTATATAACTGCATAAATGAGCAGGTGTTCCTATTAAAGTGGATGAGGAAATGAGGTATAGTATTGACTTGGCACATTAGCACTGGCCCGTTTTATGAGAAGCCTATCAGTGGATATCTGATGGTGAAATCTTTTTTCCCTGGAAGAACTTTGCTCTGAAGAAGAAGACATGCTCTGGAGCCAAGTGAATGTCTATAAGCAAAACAATTACACTGAAAAGTTATAAAAGACAATATATAAGATTTAAACTTGTTTTGTGCAGTCTTTGTAAATTTTTTGGAATGCATGCACTTTATATCTTTATTTCTGAGCAGGTACAATGAACAAGTGCAAGTGCATATCACATTTCCTGGAAAATCAGGAACAAGATGATTTGACGATTGAATGTTATCACATTGTGTCAATAAGTGCTTTTGGGGTGCAGCTGTTCTCTGTATCTCTGCAGCATTTCTGTTAAATCTTAAAGAATGTGGTTCTTCATCAAACAGTTACCATAATGTTGAGGGCACATGATTGGAAAGGATGTCTTTGGATATGGTAGCATGAAACAATAAGTTGAACCTGTGCACAAAGCCGTGAAATGCTTTACATAGGTTCGAGTGGAAGATCTCCTGCTATGCAGCTTAAAACCTATTGAACACCTTTGGGATTTATGTTTCACACTGTCTGCACCCCAGACCTCCTCACCTTCTCACCTACATCAGTACCTGATTTTACTAACACCCTTGTGGCTGAATGAGCACAAATCCCTGTAAAATCTTGTTGAACATCTTCCCAGGAGAGTGGAGGTTAAATATAACAGCAAATAAGGACCAAATGTGGATTAGGATGTGCAAAAAGCGCATACCAATCTTATGCTCAGGTGTCAATAAAAATGTTGTCAATGTAGTGTACTTCCAAGGGCAAAAGGAACAGAATCAGGTTTACTGGTGAAGTATGTTGACTGTCGGAAATTTCTTGTCCTCCTAGACCGAGTCCCACTTTAGTTGGGACTTACACAATAAATGTAAAATAGTCTCTTCAAAAGAAGCCAAGACGCATGTCATGACATCGATGGTCTGACCACACCTTGCATTTCCTCCTGTTTTTATACATTTTGACCCTTAACATTGATAACTCCCCAAACCTGGATCCTCCTCAGTAACCATCAGTTATTACCATTATTGGAAATCTTCAGACGTTAAACCTTCCCCCAAGTATTTTTAACTATCATTAAGATTCAAATATTCCAACATTCAAAAGGTCAATTCTGATGACCATGATCCTCAAGATATTTCGAGAGGGTTGGACCACAAAAAGTGGGAAGTAAACCACTGTTTCACTTCATTATTTCACTTTGCTTGGTTGCCCGTACAATTTGATCATGCGTGAGTACTTAGCTATTTCCTTATTTCATAGATTATTCTATATTATTATTTTGTTAGCAATTTTATTACTTTGCATAAGCTCATTAGTATTTTTTTTAAATATATTCTTAACTTTATTACTTTGATGGTTTTAGTAGGCTGCTTAGGCTTTCCACAAATGGGGTAGATTTCACTGAAGAGGTATCATTCCCTTTTTTGGCCTCCACTTGAGGCGAGCTTCACGGAAGACATGTTCTCCATCCCTTTTTATGGCATTTATAATAAACTTCCTCGTTCAGGATTCATGCTGTTTGTGTGTAATTTCAATCTGTGTTGGGTGGAGCCCTGTTTTTTTATGTATGGTGAGTGTTATGGGCACTTTCCTATGGGTTATGTTTATTAAGCATAAATAAGCTACTTTTTAATCCTACATGACACACACAAGGAATTTGGTTCCAGCTGTTGGTGACTCTCAAAAGTACACACATACATTTAGCTTAGACTATACAAAACAATATAGACAATACAAGACAACACAGACAATATGAGACAAAATAGACAATACGAGACAAAATAGACCATATGAGACAATATAGACAATACGAGACAACACAGAAAATGTGAGACAATATCGACAATACGAGACAAAATAGACAATACGAGACAAAATAGACAATATCAGACCGCACAGACAATACGAGACAACACTGAAAATGTGAGACAATGTAGACAATATGAGACAACACAGAAAATGTAAGACAATATAGACAATACGAGACAATACAGACAATATGAGACAACACAGAAAATGTGAGACAATATAGACAATACGAGACAATACAGACAATACGAGACAATGCATATAATATGAGACAACACAGACAATAGAAGACAATATAGACAATATAGAAAATTGACAATCATTTGCTGAGTATCTCTTAAAATAAATAAATAAATAAATAAATAAATAAAAAGGTGTCAATTCCGAAATGCTATAAATTGGAAGATTCGGATCCAATTAAATATTAAATATTTTGAAGGCAATTAGAATAATCGTTTATTTTAGTGACTACTAGAATTCACTTCAAAGTACTGAGCAGGTCAGAGTCTGTTTATAAATCGATAGCTTCTGTTACAGGAGAGATAGATGGATATATCAAACGATGGATGGATAGAGAGATAAAAAGACAGTTATAATTGGAAACTGGGACATACCACAGATACCGATATTTTCCAGAGTCGACGCCGAGTCTACAATTATCCCCTGTTAAGTCATATCACAGAAAATTGGTCTTGTTTATTGCAAAACATTTGATTGCTTTGATTGCACTTTGACCTGTGCTATATATCATTATATAATATATTATCTGCTTTTCCGATTCTTTCTCAAGATGGAGACATATTGCTCATTTACAACATAATTGCAATCCTCCAGGACGTCACACAGAGCGACTCGCTTTGTTGTCAGAATCCGGAGGAGCTTTAAAAAGACATCACACGGTGGAGGTGAATCTCTAAATCTGCAGCGTAGGCAATTTTTACGCTTGTCACATAGAAAATAACATGCTGTTGTAGTTCTGATTGATTTCTTTGGCTAGTTAATATTGTTTTCGGATGTTAGGCATCGCAGGCTTTCTAAAACTAAAGGGCATTACTCAAAATCTTGAAAATATGATCCTACATTTCAATGACTTTCAAATGGGAGGACATAATGCACCTTCGAAGAACTCTGGTGAGGGCCAGTCCCATTTATGGTCAAGTTAAGTTTTCAACTCAGGTTCTAAGGTTTCAACTTTGGACAATATTCCCGAAAAAAACATGACTCATGGTCTTGGAACAAGCACACTAGTCTATTCTTGTGTTTATCAATCCAGAAGCTAAACTGGATCTGTCATCTTACCTCGCCCTCCAACTTCCTGGTTTAGTTCCAGATCTGCTGCACAGAGCCTACCTTCAAGCAAGGATTGTTTTAGATTGAAAGTTTAAAGGTCAGATCCATTTCAAATGTGGTCCTGACAATTGATCCATCAACAAATTGATGAATCTGATCCTCAAGATCCTCAAGATAGCCATCCAGCTAAGTGGATCCTTTAACTATTAGTAGGTAAGATTTTGAGAGGAAATGTCAACTCTGGTCCTGCACATCAAATCTACAAAATTATTGATCTTTTCCAACAAAGGTCATTCCAGATATATGACTTGAGATTGACTATCCAGTAAATGTTACTTCCAGATGTGTTCATACAGATTTGATTTGAATCTGGTCTTGGAAACTTTTTCAGATCTTGAGATCTTGTGTCTCCTCTAGTTCATTCCAGATCTGTGCCTTGAGATATATCTTTAAAGAAAGTTTCTTTTAGTTCCAGTTCTTCTCATGGAGACCCCATGATAGAAGGGATTGTGATGAATGTGTTTAGGTTAACGTACAGAAAAGTAAGATATGGTAATGGCATGTTGATTTGGAGATAAAAGTGGGCTGATGGTAAGCAGCAACATACAAAATGTTCAATAACATGGCCAATCTGGGACAAAAATAATTCCAAATGAGCACTTTAAGATAAACCTGAATAAAATGACAGATCTGCTTTGGTGGAAAATCGTTCAATCGATCCATTCTAACCAATGGGGCTCCAATAGCAATGTGGTCTTTTCAAAGTCTTGTATGAACAGCACTACAAATTCTGCAATCCCAGCATGAACTTCAAAACCTTTGGATTCCAGGCACCAATGGTAGACTCTCAAGCAAAAGTTCTCCACAGCACAAAGCAAATGTTTTTATTGTTGTGCAGACCTAAGACCTAAATGACTGTTATTTGTTGTTGAATGAACCCCTTATGGACAAAAATAGTACTTACACGTGTTTTTCTACACCACCTCAAACGTAAATTACAGACATTCGACACTGATCTGGTTACGGTCGGGACCTGGGGAAGGAAGACTGGATGATGGTCTGTTCATTCTTTCTGTCAGAAACCCAACAAACCACGGCAGCTCCTGAACTGCGAGTGATGTCAGAAACCGGCCATGAGGGCTGACGTCCTCCCGCCTGTGAATTTCCACAAAATCAGTCAACACTGATTGAGCACAATAGTGTCTACATGCAGCCAAAACAACAACAAAAGACACAATGGCGCATTATTATTATTACTACAGTGAAGCCACACCGAAGCGACTGAAACAAACATGAAGTCTGAACTTTATTCTAGTAAATGTAAAGTCAGAGCAATGCTGACTGGTGTTTAGCACAGGAAGACAAAAAACACTGACATCATGGATACATCGCTCTGTTATCTATTGTTCAGACTCATTTATTCAAACAGTGTAAACATGCCTTAATTTTACCTTCATGGAAATATCTATATACTTCACCAGGTCCTTGATTTCAATTATGATTGGTCAGAATCTGTTGATTATATTACCATCTCCTCAAGGTCCTACACATGGATTTGTATGACGGATGCAGGATATATGCTGCGATGGAAAAAAAAAACGTGTAATTGGTAGCATTTTCTTACTGTTGGAAGGAGCCTCCAGTGTCAGTGTTTTGGAATCAGTGTTTCATGTTTGGGGTCTTGGACAATAGCTGTTGTAGCGTAAGTGATAACAGGAACCAAGTTTCTTTGCAGATGTTCTGACACCAAATGTAACACTTGTTCTGTTTTTGGAAAACAATCCAATTATAAACCTCAAGAAAAGTGAAGAAGTGCTCAAATATGGTCTTGATGCTCAGAATCCCTTCGGTTTCCATGCGGTACAAGAAATCACAGAAATGAGATCGTTATCTTGCAAATATTCTCGTGCTTCGGTCAACATGCTCAAGCCGACCTTCAAGTAGATGTGGAATATCACACATCCTGTTTACAAGCATTCAAACTCAAAGACGCTGAAGGATTTTTGTTGTTTATTGCTTTTATGACCCCGGATGCGATCAGGAACACCATGGATAATTACATCTCTGATTGCATTGCTTGTTGTTGTCATTGGCAGCAATGAAGCCAGGAAGAGCTTAGAAGTAATAATCAGACTTTAGCACCTAACGGGATGCAATTCGCAGGATTGAAAGCACCACCTGGTTTGCAGAGTTGTATATTCTTTATTTTTTTCTATTCTACTATTCTATTCGTTTCTTTACACTTTACTTTACATGTGTGTGTTTGTGTAGATAGATAGATAGATAGATAGATAGATAGATAGATAGATAGATAGATAGATAGATAGATAGATAGATAGATAGATAGATAGATTTTTATTTCTCTTTAATGTTTAAATGAATACAAGGGAAGTATAGCTTGTAAATGTGGGGTTTTGTCGCCCTCTAGGGGTTTCGGTAAAAATGACAGAAATGATTTTTTTTTCTCCACAATGGTTTCCGTATTTTTTTATTTATTTTTTCAAAAAGAGGTGCTCCAGGTATTTTTTATTTTTTTTTGCAACATCTTATTGTTTCTCATTTTTCTAGTTCTTATGTTGCTCGTTTTCCAGTTTCTAAATCTTCATCATCTTCAAGCCAAACTCTCCAACTCCATATAAGTACTTCCTTAACCTTTATAGTCGGTTGCTTCCTGTGTCACGTGCCTTTTTTAATCTGTTGAGATAATAATGAGACCTTTGGGCCTTCACCACTCTTATCTCATGCTCTACACCTCGAACTTCAGGAACCACATAAAACCAGAAAGAAACAGTGTGCTATTAGACAAAAACATGACACTTTGAAGCATGATGTATGTATTTAGGATAGTTTAGATGCATAACTTTTGATAAAAAAATAAAGTCTTTTTTATGCTGGAACAGGTTTGGGTCTCCTAGTTCAAGGAATGATGTCCTGCCACCACATCCAAAGACGTCCGATACAAGTGTGTGCCTCCAACCACATATGGCTGGGTGTCCCATTACTTTTGAACCTGTTGTGTAGTCTAACACCTGATTTCTTTATTTCCTTTAGTTGCCCACATTTGAACAGGGGGGTAAAGACTTTTCTGCTTTCATAAAAAGCTCTTGCTCTAAAACGACCATCAGTATCTGACATCTCATGTCTTTTCTTTTCAGTGATTTGTCTTTTTGTCTTCAGTGATTATTAGTGTTGGACGCTTTACTCATGTAGAATCAGGGCCCATTGTGTGTTTGTTTTTTTTTGTGAGATTGAACCCATAGCTTTTATTTCTTTTTATTGAAAAAGATCCATGACAATTTTATTCTGGAATAACACAACCTAATGACACACCAAGGCTGGGCAAACATGTTGTGTGGTAGAGAAAAAATAAAATAAAATCAAGTATTTATTCATTACTGATAAAATTGCTTGTGCAAAATATGCAAAAAACTTTTCTTTGAAATCGATAAAAAAAAATCCAGAAATCCCAATATCCAGATCTGTTCTTCTGTCAGAAGATGGCGCTGTTGAGCAGTTTTTGGCACAACATCACACGAATGAGAACTTCCTGAACGGGACGTTTTATTGTTAAATATAAACTTTTATTATTATTATTATTATTATTATTATTATTATTATTATTATTATTATTGTGTTGTTTTTAAAGTGTTCTTCACATTTGTGTTATTATTCAGTGTGTTTAAATCAGATGAGAGACAAATATCGTGAACAAGGCGCACAGTAACACTCCGGTTGCCGTGACAACCAGATCGGCCGCCTCCTGCAGGAAACGGACGTGCCGGGTCACGTAACTTTGACCGATCCGTGTGGGATCTCTTGAGGGTCCGTCTCCTACGGGAGAGTCTGATGTCTGAGTTTCTGTGACCTGATCGAGGTTAGGCGGTTCTCTGTGCGGCACTGAGGAGCGATGAGGAACGCTGTGTGGAGGAGCTGCTGAGTATTGGGCTGGAGAACCGAACAAAAGAACAAAGATTAAATTAGAGAGATATGGAACGCATCCAATGTCTGTATGTGAGGTAGTGAAGGAAACATGCGGTGGTGAAGATCTTACCGAGCGCGCTCTGCGTCACGATGGCGAGCACTAGCAGGAGGAAAGTGGCGAGGGTTAGGGTGAGGTGGACGGTGCAGCCGGTGAAGCTGTGCCACATTCTGGAGACACGTAGTCCGAAAAAAGCCAGAGAGCATGGGGTCATCTCCGCCATCTTTCCTCCTTTACCCTCCAGCTCCCTGCATCTAGACAGAGATGCGCACCACAACTTTTGTTATGTCGAGATCATGAGAAAATTAAGTCACGAGAAAACGGGAAAGAAAAAAAAAGATCTTCTCTCAGGACTTCCCTCAGATCATCTTGCCTTCAGAACAATTATTCGACCGTGTCCAGTTAATGTGACAAATATCTGCTCTATAAATCAATAAAACAAATGAAATGAAAACTATAACAATTCTAAACTTCAGAGTATAAACTGCGCACCTGAGTAACAGTTTCTCCACTAGTGCGCTTTGGTTCAGCTGAGGCCCATTCGAGATCTTCATTCGCTCCAGGATATGTGCGGGGATGTCGTGTCCGTTCTCGCTCATCACTGCCAGGTTGTACGTCCCCTAAAGGTTTAAAGATGACATCATACGACTACTGTATAAGATCCACGGTGAAAAGAGTAAACGCAGCTCCAAAATCTGGACAATAAAACCAATGCTGGACAGACATTTTTTATTTCAGAGCCAGTTTGGATTGGGAGAAAAATCTAGAATCTATAAGCATATTTTGGAAAGTGGAAGGAAACCGGAGAACCCAGGAAAGAAACACGTGACACTATGATGGTTTCAACCAGTAGTAAAAGTGTAGGAAGTACAAATAGGAAGGACAAAAAGAAGAGGGAAAATTGTGTGTGTGTGTGTGTGTGTGTGTGTGTGTGTGTGTGTGTGTGTGTGTGTGTGTGTGTGTGTGTGTGCTCTACCTGTGCACTGCCTCTCAGCGCTGCTCTGCTGTACAGCTCTACTGCCTTAACCATGTCACCTACTGCACTGTAATGATCTCCCATCTTCAGCAGACCTGAGAGAGAGAGAGAGAGAGAGAGAGAGAGAGAGAGAGAGAGAGAGAGAGAGAGAGAGAGAGAGAGAGAGAGAGAGAGAGAGAGAGAGAGAGAGAGAGAGAGAGAGAGAGAGAGAGAGGGATGAATACATGACCCCAAGTGGTTTATTCTGCTTAAAACATATTAATGGAACAATGAAAGTCTATCACTGGTTAAGATGTTGCTATAGAAACCTGTTCTGGCCAATCACATTCGAGTATTCAGCTTTAAGCTTTAAGCAGTTTAAGCAGTAAATAGTCATATTCCTATGCAGTAAGTGCACACACACACACACACACACACACACACACACACACACACACACACACCTGATTCTTGTGGGACGTGGTTATAGGTGGAGAAGTTGTGATACCTCAACTGGCAGGAAGAACGGTGCTTCAGGACCTGCCAAGAAGAAGAAGAAAGTTCAGCGAAATGACATCGTGAGCATCAGCATTACTACATTAACTGTACAGTGGATATAAAAAGTCTTTATCTTTCATCTCATCTCATCTCATCACATCTTTAATGAGATCTTTCAACACTTAACAAGCACTAATCATTAAATGGCTTTAGAAAGTCAACACTGGTGGCACTGCACCACACCTGTCAGGCCTCCCAGGACTCGTTAGGGTCTCAGAGGCAGGTCTTATCAAGGCTTTAATGCGTTGTTGTTATAATTAATGAACACACCAATCGTGGAAATACGATCGGGCTGTCAGGATCTGGTGTGTGTCAAATGTACTGTAGTGGAATGAAGGTTTACCTCACAGAGGTGTGCGGCGTTCGTCTGAGCCACGACAAACCCGGTTTCGGCGAGAAGCGAGTATTTCAACAGCGCCTCGTCCCTGAAAACAAGAAAAAAAGCAACATCATACATAAAGTATACAAACACAATGGACTGATCGTGTGTAGTGAGTCAGTGATGAAAGCTGCAAGTCACTCAAAGCTGAAGATTGAAAGCCGAAGGGATGAAGTAGAGAATAAAAAGAGGTCAGGCGATTAAATCATGGATGTTACCATGACCCTTGCTGAAAAGCTCTCAGAGCGTCTCGGACGGTGAAGCCCAGGTGGCCGTTCCTCTCGCTGATCGGCTTCAGGAGACTTCGGAAGAAAAGTGCGTATGTTAAAAAGGGCAACAAGAGAAACGTTTTCATCCAAATGAAACAAAACTCAAAAATGATGAATCTCAATTCCACAGCATCCCAGTTTCATTAATCCAAGTGGTCCAAAACGTTCTACATGGCAACCACAATAAAATCATTTCTAATCCTGTCCTCTAACAATTATGGCATTTTCATATAAGAGGAATAAAACACACAGGATGTGCTGTGATGTTTCGGTGTTCGTTTCTTATTTCACAGAAGCTGCACCGAGACGGTTAAACGTACGCCACGGCTTTCTCGGGATCTCTGCTCACGCCTGGTAAGTGTCCTCGAGAGAGAGATGATGCCGCCTCCAAGGCGCCCTCCATGTGACCCAGCTCCCCCGCACTCAGGAAACACTGAAACGCAGCTGTCTGTAACACACACACACACACACACACAGTGAGATTATTTGAAATATTTGGAAACACGACACAAGAAATCCACTTCTTAACACTCTTTATACATCTACGACGACGTATAAGGAAAAATATGGCATTTTTTAAAAATAATTTAGGAGGAGAATTCCCGATTTTAAAACTCGAAAATTTCCAGTATGATGATCTGGTGATTCTGGGCTTGTTCATTCATTCCCTTGTTGCCAAATCTAAGGGAAAAAAGGTTTGATTAGATCTTCCACTCCAGGCATAATGGAAAACAAGCGATGTCAAACCTGGCAACGTATTTCTTAATAGAAAAAACCCACAATCTTTTGAGATTTAAACACAAAACTTTGTTTATTTCTCATAAATTTGTGAGGTTTTTCTCATAATTTTTTACAGTTTTTAACTTGAAGATTTTTTTTTCTCTACAATTTTGATTTTTTTTTTCTCAAAAAAATAGTTTTTCCTCAAAAATGTAAAAAAAAATTCTCCAAATTTCTCACTTACAACTTCAAAATGTTTAGTTTTTTCATTCCTTTTTTTTTTTTTTTTTCTCTCAAAAATTTAGATTTTTTTTTTTCTTGAAAATTTTGAACTTAAAAATGTTAAGTTTTAAACTCGGATATTCCCTGTCTCCCATTTTACTATTCTTAATTTATCTTTTAATACAGATTTTCGTATAAATCTGAAATCTGAGTCATGAAACAACACGAGTATTAAAATTCATGTGTGTGTTTGATTCTTAAAAACGGTTGTGTTTTATTAACAGTGTCATGTTTCTCATTTTAAGCACCGCTGCACACAAACGTTGGTGTGTCCTCGCCGCCTACCTCGTTTCTGCCCGGCGAGTCTGGAATGGCGCCGTTCAGGTGATACACGCCCAAGTTAAACACGCCGTCTCGACTGCCTTTACGAGCAGCCAGGTCGAAGTAGTACGCAGCTTTGCTGTCATTTTTTCCCACGGTCCCGTGGTACCAGCCGAGAGCGTTCAGAGCGTCCACGTAGCCCTGAAAAAAATATAGAAAGATATAAAAAGATAAAGAAGAAAATGTACGAAAACATTTCGAATCAATGAACCTAAAAAATAACAAATTTAAACCAGAATCTCCCAGACAAATATTACCAAATATTTACAAAATTGTAATATTATTGATTACTGATTAATATATACGAATAAATTACTGATTTATTCATGCATGTTTAAAATATGCATTAATTAAAAGCCTTTCTCAGGCTGTAAATTAGCTTTCTGGGAGAAAACTGAGAAGTTGTATGTGAAATCAGACCCCCCCGTCTAACCAAAATGGCACGATCCGCGTTTCATAACACTTCTGAGAAGATTCGAGTGTGGGATTGGTAGCCGAATCAGACTCCTCCTATTGAAACATCGAATCTTCGACTATTCGGGCTCACCCCCAAAACATATACCCTGAGTTTTAAAATCAGAAAACATTGATAATGATACGATTTGATTTGGTTCTTACCATGTCAGCCGCCTTTTCTAGAAGTTTCAGTGCCAGGGTTTTGTTCCTCTTCCCTCCGATTCCCTGATGAACAGCAATTAAAATTGTTTCGAGAACTGAGAACATGCATTGCAAATTGACACTTTGAAGGGGTTCAGCATGTAAAACTGCCCACCAAGGGGTCTTAGCTGGCTGATGTTTAAGGTTTGTGGAAAATCTGACAGAAAGACAGGAGGCGGAGCTTGAGGTGACAGAGATGAAGATGCTGCGATTTTCAGTGTGAGGGATAAAGATGGACAGGATTAGAAATGAGTTTAACACAATGATTGCACTGGTAGGACATTTTGGAGACAAGGTGATAGATGGTTTGGTCATGTGCAGGGGAGAGACAGCCTCTTTTCCATATGTCAAGGCAGAAGTCGAGGACAGAAAGAAGAAGAAGAAGATTATGCAAATGCCACTCGAGGTCATTTCTGAGTTTACTGGGCTGACCTTCAGCAGCAGGATGGCGTAGTCGTACATGGCCGAAGCGTCCGTCATCTGCATGGCGCTCCTGGCGTACCATTTCATAGCCGCGCCGATGTCCTTGGTCATCCCGTTGCTGCCGAAGAATGACATCCGTGCCAGTGTTTTCTATCTCGTTCACAAACACACACAAAATAATGCTTTGAGCAACTGGAGCCATGACTCAAAAACAACAACTCGTCCATGTGAATTAAAAGCAGAGGGAAATTTCGTGCTATTTCTGTCGAAAAGAGCGCACCTGGGACTCGGGGTCTCCTCTATAAGCCTGGTGCTTGAGAAACTGTACCATTTCATCCGACTCGCCCGATTGCATCTGAAGCTCCTCCGGGTTGGTTAAGTGGATGTTCTCGGTGAGGACTTGCTGGAAATGAACGAATGAGGTCAGCGGTGGTCCTGATTAGACTCAGTCTTTAGCACTTTTACTTAACTTTATAACATTAATATTTTTCACCGCTTTAATTCGATACAGATTTAATATCATAGTCTAATAATATATACATGTACCAGTGGTGTATCTACTGAATGATTTGGAAATGACAGGAAAAGGACAAATCCCCAGAATAAGGTATGACATATCTCATGTTTAAATACAATATAGGGAGTTTGTGGACGCCTGAGCAAAAGATTCTTCTGTGCTTTTTTAATCCTCATATACCACATTTGGTCTCTATTTGCTTTTGCTTTTGGAGTGTAGGTGAGGTGAGGTGAGAAACCCTGCGGTGCAGCCAACGTTCCAATTTATCCAAAAGGTGTTCAATGGGTTTTGAGCTCTACAGCAGGAGAGCTTCCACTCCACTTCCACTTGTGAACAGGGGCATCATCATGCTGGAACAGGTTTGGGTCTCCTGGTTTAAGTGAAGGGAAAATTTCAACCTACTGCATCTAAAGACGTCCTACACAATTGTGTGCCTTCACCTTTGTGGTAACAGTTTGGAGAAGAACCACATTTGGATTAAAAAGTCAGGTGTTTCAATACTTTTAGCCATATATGTATACGTAAAAATACAATATATGATGAATAAAGACGTTTTTCAGATGTTGTTGAAGTGTTTATGACTTCAGACATTAGACTCACTGTGTTTCTTATTTTTGATTTATTTTTTGGTGGTACTCCGTTTTCATCCCAAATTCTTCACAGCTTTGAAGCAAACACAGGAATCTCTGAAAAGCGAATGCTCTTTATATTTGGTTAAGCCGCCACCTTTTATCACTAATTTACATGCACTCTCTTGACACGCTTCTGTCGAAAGTGCGGTCAGGCATGAGCTGGAGCTTTTTACATACTGAAAGTTTCAGTACCTTGCATGAAGTTTCAGAAGGACAAAAGTTTGAACATGACACAAGTTTGTTGCATGAACACAACCTGGATTCTCATGATCGATTAGGGGCAAATTTGGGCCAAATCGTACATATTGGTATGTTGGAGGAAACCAGAGAACCCCGATCACCCAGGGGGAGAACATGGGGAACTTCATGCAAAGAAAAAAAGGGTGAAATATGTAAAATATATATTCTTTTAATATTACATTTTATAATATGCCTGAAGGAGCTGAGGATATAAATAAAAATATGGCATTTTTCATGTTTCAATACATGTCATCAGGTATTAATCCTAAAGTGTTTGCTGATTATTAATAATAAAGATCTCACCTCTGAGTCCTGGACTTTATTATGATCGATGCTGGTCTGCCTTCCCACGTTGGCGTAGTACCCGTATGCCGTGTCCTGGTCCTTAGGAAATCCGTCGAGACCCTGCATGTGCTTGTAGCCCAAATGCAGCAGAGCCAGACGCTCGTCTTGTACCCCACCAATCAGGCTGTACACGTGGCCCTGTGGAGAACAAGGAGAACATTTGGTTCACGATATTCAGGATTTTTATTTTTTTATCAATTATACACACATCTACATACAAAATCAGATCTTGCGCTACCTTCTCCTGGTCCGCCGGCACTCCGAGTCCTGAAAGGTGTAAAGTGGCGAGCATGAGAGCTGCTTGGTGATGCCCCCAGCACGAGCACAGCTTCAGGAGATCCAGTAACGAGCTTTCGATGTCTACCAAACCGCCATCTGCTATGCTCTTTAGCACGTCGTTGTAGAGGCGCTGGCCGAAGAGGGATGCCGTTTTGCTGTTCCATAGGCCTAGAGGCAGAGCAATGCATTATAAAATAATTACACTTGTGGTTATTATTATTATAATAAATAAATGAATAAATAAATAAATGATTGTGTCCCTTGAACTAACGCCTAATACCATACCAGACACCAGTTCTTCCTCATGCCTCCTGAGAATCTTCAATGCAGCGCTATATTTCGTCTGGTGATCCCAGGACCATGTCTGCAAGCACTTTTCTGGGACAAATGTCCTCCTTAACTGCTCGTAACATGACACGCACACATCTGAAAGAGTGATGAAGAACAATATAAATATCATTCAGTGTTTCACAGACTCTTCAGCTCATTGATTATGACCAGATCCTTATTCTTCTACGCTGTTGCAGTCCATGTGCCCCAAGTTCTGGCATGCCATGCATTCTATGTTGCTTTTCTGCTCAAAGGGTGTTTGGTTACTGCGTTCATTTTGGCTTGTATCAGTCTGGGTTTTTTTATTTTTTTTATTTCTCTCTTACTGGAAGCATTTTCACTTGCAGAACAGGATTTTTTTTGTATGTCGCACCATTCTGTGTAAATCCCAAGAGATCAGCAGTTTCTAAATTACCCAAAACATGTACACCTGGTACCATCAACCATATCAAGTCAGATTTATTTCCTGGTATGAACATTAAAGGAAACTCTAGATTTGATCTGCATGATTATATTCTGTATTGTTGCCAATCACAAGACAGCATAGGTGTTTTGGTGTTCCTAATAAAATGGCCGGTGAGCGTATAAAGCATTTACCGTTGGCGAGAGCGGCTTTGCTGTCTTGCAGAGCTTTTACGTAGCCTTCACTGATCTGTTTAATATCCTCACACCGTCTGTGGGCTTCGTTCAGTTCCTTCAGTGTTCTCTCTGGAGTCAGAGGGTTCACCACCTTAAAAAGCAGATACGCATGATAGAATGGCGTCACGTGACCGAGTTGCACATAAGCGACATAATTGGAACGTTAATGTTCCAACAGCTAATGTTATCTCCAAGGGCATCATACTGGTTTATTTAAAGGAAAACCAGTTATTATATAAAACATCCAAGGTTTATTAAAAGCTAACATTAGGCTAGCTGCTGTAGCAGTTGGCAAGATCGCTAACAATTTTAGGGTAAGTATACAATTATAATTATAACTGTAAAATATATAGCTAAAAAGAAAGTCATCAAGCTAGTTAACATTAGTTTAATATAAATTGAGGAATAGCTAACAATACAAGTAAATATGGGCCATGATCGATCCCAAGCTGCCATTAGCGAGTCATTACTAGCGAGTCATTACTAGCAAGCTAGATAACATCAAGTAATCCTAAGATAAGCACCATAAGACCATAAGAGGTTATGAAAGAGGTGAAAAGGTTCATGCTCACCGTTTCGGAGCCTAAGCGGTAATATTTAACCGGTCCAATATAACCATGAATTCCCGGCATGTAGATGCAGCCGCCAATCACGAAGTATCCCAAAATGTCATTATACAGGACATCTTCCTGAAAACTGGAACGTGGGACACAAGTTTTCATAAATATTTTACTTTTTGATGACAGATTACAGTAATATTTCTGTGAGAAATGATTTGTCTCAATGTAATCAATCAGAGAAGACATGGCTAGTGTTTAGTGTTGTGCTACAAAGCTAATGTGGCTAATAAGCACAGGAAGTGTATCTTTCCAAAATCATTGGTATAAAAAAAGTTACGTCTTTATCTACATGCTTTAATTATCACTGTGTCTGTCTGAGGACAATAGTAAAAGACCAAAAGTGTATGGAGATACCCTAACATCACTTTCTGTTTTAGCTTTAAAGCTACAGTGGAAAGCTACAGTTACATTAGCAAGCAATGAGTCATTAGGTCTCTTTGTGATCTTTTCCTTGTAGTCTGTTGTGTAGCAGCAAGTGAACATTTTCCAGAATTGTAATATCAGTTCTGAGTCGTACTAGCTTCTGGAAAGATTAGCAAAGCTAACTATACAAGCTACACTATATGGACACAAGACACTGAGTTGTCTCTTGTCTCTGGATGCAGTAACATGAAATGTTCCTTTCATTTGAACTCAGCCACTTAAACCTGCTCCAGACAAGGTTTGGAAAATGTGAAAGATCTCCTGCCATAGAGCTCTAAATCCTACTGAACACCTTTTTGGATGAATGTGAACACTGACTGCACCCCAGGCCTCCACACCTTCTCACCTACATCAGTATCTGACTTTACTAACACCCTTGTGGCTGAATGAATTTCCACAAATCTCCACAAAATCTTCCCAGAAGAGTGGAGCTACACTGCGTATACAGAAAGTAAACAATCGTAGAAGATTAGCAAGCTACTTTTACTAGCTACACGCTCATATGGAGAAGCACTGATGTTCACTACGTCGTTATAAGCTTTGGTTGATTTCATAAAATTCTTTATATATGTTTACTGAAAGGTTCATCAATTGCAACTCGCAAGTGTAGCATCCGCTTTGTTTCCTTTAAAATTCGCTAAGATTAGCAGTATATATTACAACAATCTCTGTAGCAAAGCCACGCCCATATCTATATTTGGGAATTTGTTGATAATTTGTCTATACAAATTTATAATTCGGAGAATCTAACCAACATGGCAACACAAGCCATTGGCGTTTCAAGCCATTCACAGCGTTTTGTCTCCATAATTTAACGGAGCCCTTTTAATACACCGATCATGAAGCCAAGCTGATGGAACCCGTCATTCACTAGCGCGCTGGAAACATCTCAAACGGAGACCATAACACGCTACAACAAACCCATGACAACGTTGCTGATATGGAGTATTATTGATTTGTTTACACATGTCTTTACTCGTACTTGTATACGCCTTCCGTGAGGTGGTCTTCAGAGTCGGCCTGCGTGATGATCACCTTCACCTGGAGACAATATAACAGAAACGATTACCATTTAGGAGTCATATTTCATCATTTTCACACTCTCGAGCCTGGGAATGACGTGTAATTAATTGTTTTTACCAGTAATCATACAATTAATACTCAGATAATCAATAAGGTGTTGAATCATGGTGATTGTCATTTCTGTATAAAAGCGTGCAAGGAAGGAAAATCCTGTGAAGCAGACATTAGGACAGTATCTCAATAGGGTTTTTTTTTAACTACTTTTTTAACACCAAACTATCATGTTGATGTCATAAAGTACCTAAAGCTGTGTGCGAAGGATCGGTTTGCAGTGTGACATTAGAAGAACTCATGAAACATTACAAAAACGGATTCAAAAATAGAAATATTTGTGAAAAAAAATAAATATTTCCAAGAAAATCCTTAGGTGGTTTCAGAGGCAAGGAACCTATGAACTAAGTGTATTTGCAAATAATATGCAGATTGACCCTCTGTAACAACAAAAGTTTCTATTTGAACAATATGTAAAAATAGCAACCACCAGGAGTTCGGTGGATTAACTCGGAGCACCTTTGAGGTCTGGATGAAGAGGTCTAGACGGATCCAGGTAAGAAGAGGTAGATTTGTGTGAACTGTGAAGGCACGTTCCAGTCCAGAGGTCAAACGCACCTGCACCACGAGGTTGCCTACGCAAGGAAACACATGAGGGAAAAGCTGAGGTAAATCTGGTGAATCTGGTGAATCTTGTGATTCCATCCTGCCAGCCAAGAACAACCGATTTTTCCACAGAAAAAAACGTAAAGATCCATCGCATTCTGGGTTTTTTTTTAATGAGCATTATGTCAGAACAATGCATCATGGTAGTATTGATGGCTACTAAATCTAATGAAATTTCTCATCAGAGTAATATTTTAGACAAGTTTATTTCTATGGCGCTTTTTACAACAGACATCGTCTCAAAGCAGCTTTACAGTTAAGGTGAGCGATGTGTGTTTATCCCTGATGAGCAGCCATGGTGACTGTGACAAGAAAAAACTCCCTTAGATGTTATGAGAAGGAAACCTTGAGAGGAACCAGACTCAAAAGCGGAACCTCATTTTAGTGTTTAATAAAATTCAAGATGGAGTTTTTAGTCTTAATGCAAACTCATTTCGAAGCTTGTTTGTTTTTTTATTGTGCAACATCTGTTCAGTTACAAATCATTTCATAAGTTTGTATGAAACACAAACAAAAACAGGAACTCAGATGTTTGACACAGATATTTGACTGAACTGTGGATAAAAAGAAAAACAGGATGCAGCGACAATATGAAGTGAAGCACATAAAAATCCTTCACACGCTTTAGCGATGATGTAATGCAACCTTTCTGGTTCAGGGATGATGAAGTTACCTGTATCGCTCAGGAGCAGGAGAGGCGTTGTGTATTTCCTCTGCTCGTTCACGTGCTTGATGATGCTGCAGAGCTTTGCCCTGCACCGCTGGAGCAGATATATCCACACTGACATGGTCAGCCTATAAAACAACACTGATGGTTAAGATATAAGCTTTAAAGTAAACATACTTTGTAAATTTGTCCACTTGTTAACTTGCTGGTCTTACCTGGGTTCCACTCGAGCACCAAAGCTTGCAGTCGCCATCTCTCTGTTGGCCAAGGCCGGAAACGTCCGGATGACTCCGTATGTCTCTCCAGTGTTTGCAAAAGGGAACGTCAGGAGTCTCACTACATCTGCAACATCGTTGGACCATTTAGAGAAACAGTTTAGCGAGAAAAAATCAATCCACATGTCAAATATTGGTCACTTTTTATAAAAATGATGCTCCCATTTGGGGGCGCCACAGCGGGTCCTCCGTCTCCATACTACTGTCCTCTACATCTGCCTCTTTCATACCAACTACCTGCATGTCTTCATTCACCACATCCATAAACCTTCTCCTTGGTCTTCCTCTTTTCCTCCTTCCTGGTGGCTCCATCCTCAGCATTCTCCTACTGATATACCCCATGTCCCTCCTCTGCACATGTCCAAACCATCTCAATCTCACCTCCCTCACCTTGTCTTCAAAACGTCCTACATGCGCCGTCCCTCTAATAAACTCATTTCTAATCCTGTCCATCAACATCACTCCCAACAAACATCTCAACATCTTCAGCTCTCCTACCTCCAGCTCCACCTCCTGTCTTTTACTCAATGCCACTGTCTCTAATCCATACAACATCTCAGGTCTCACCACAGTCCTATAAACTTTCCCTTTCACTCCATTACTTTGCACTGTTGATCCCAGGTACCTGAACTCCTCCACCTTCTCCACCTCTTCTCCCTGCAACCACACCACTCCACTGCCCTCCCTCTCATTCCCCCAATGATCTCTATTTTAAGTCAATGCATCACATTGTTAACTTGAAAACCACCGATAAATAATAATAATAAAAATAAAAAGCTGAAAAAATAAAAGCAGGCTAGAAACTCACCTGACCCAATAGGACACTTCTCTATTCTGTCTTTTGTCCCATTCCAAATGAGCTCCACCCCCCACGCAAGACATCTGTCCCAAGATTTGGCGGGACGTTCCGGAGGTGGGATCGTCCGCAGGGTTTTAAACATTCTCACCACAGCTTCCTCGTATTGATTAACACCAACGTGGCGTCTGGTGCTTTCTGTTCCATCCAGATGCACCAGCCAGGCTCTCAGCATCACATCCTGGGCTTCTGTCGTCCGCCTGAGGAAAAAGTCTCTCTTATACACCACGGCAGGAGGGAACTTAAGCTGAATCATCCTTGTTCGAAGTTTTTGGATTCCTCTGACATGAGTCCACGATCTCCTAAAGGTCACGAGTCCGGTCTTTTCTGGTGTGGAAAGTGAAATCTCGACTCCCACCATGCAGGACTTGGAGCAGGAATACGACAGCTGCACACTGGAGTTGACGGTGACGAAGTCAGGTGAGGAGTCGAAGTGAAGAAAGTCACCGGATGGGCTCATGTGCAAAGGGGACATGGTGGTGTGTGTGGTGATGTGGCACTGAATCTTGAAAAGAACAAATAAGACAATGGAAGAACTTCACAAAGCACCTTGAAATGAAATGACACATCCCTGTAGCTGATCTATAGTACTTATTATCCATTTATTGTTGCATGTAATAAATAATGTATTGCATATTCGAGGTCCCAGGGACAATCTTTTAATAATCTAATTATGCCTTTTAAATAACTTCGTAACAGGTTATGGGTTCAAATCCCAACCGCACCAACTGATGTGTCCTTGAGCCCTGACCCTCAACTTCAGTATAACGAACTGTAAGTCGCTGCGGAAAAGGACGTTTGGACATTTTCGCACAACTCTCACAATGCCGATCGCTCCTCCTCCGACTCGAGCTCGCGATGCAGCGGCGCTTTAGTCCTCGAGTCTATCCAAACCTGCAAACACACCACCTCAACACCACTGCAGTCTTCTCCATATCCACACAGTGCATTCTGGGACTTTGATTGTCTGGATGATTGTACATCTGAAGATTATTTACTTGGTTTGAGAGTAAAAACATAAGAACATATTCTTTATGGTTATATTTCTATTCATCCACTGTATCAGGAGCAGCAGAATCTGAAATATTTCAATAGAAATCAAATTGCAGTGTTTGATTTATTTCAAGATTGAGTTTTTAGATTTAAACCAGAATGATTTAGAAGCTTGTTTTAGGGTTTTTACTGTTTAATAAGAGCTGCTTGAGTCATTTCATGAGTTGGTATGAAAGAAACAGGAACTTTGGTGCGTTCCAGGAAATGCTTTAGAACGCGTTCAGATAGTGAAAGAACTCGTAGCTAAAACATGAGCCTGTGATAAATAAAGGTGTTTGTTCAATTCTTTCTTTTTGCCTTCTTACCACTGAAAGCAGCGAGGCGCAGACCATCACTGTGCTGAAGAAGAAGCCCGAACTTCTCGATACTCTCATCTTGTCCAGGTCGTAGCGCATCGGTTCGGTTCGGTTCCGAATCAGCTTCAGGAGAATCCAAAGAAAAAATGAGACGTGAAAAAAACAGATTTACGAATAATCCAGGAAGCGTTGAAGCTGCATTCTTCCTCTTCGGGAGAATTTGTTTACTGGTGACTTGTCATTCTTCCGTATTTCAAAGGCAGGTGGGGCCATGCAGCACCTGCTCTCCATGATCTTTATTCCATTACCAGATCTTAATCATATCTCAATGCATCGTTTTTAACATTTACAATCAAATAAGTGTTGATCATCTCACTATTTTTCTTAGTAAATAAGGTGCTGTTGAAATTTTCCAGATGTTTACCAGATGTTGGTAACAACCAAATGCAATGAAGACATACAAAGAAATCAACCCATACCATAAAATGTTTAATAATGTGAAATGACACAGGGAAAAAAATATTATTTATACCTTTGTTGGTAATGAAGGCTTTGAGATGCCTCCTGTATGGAGAAACTGGTTGCACGAGTTTGTGGTTTCTTCTATAATCTCTGATCTTTAGTTCTTTCCATGGATTTTCAATTGGATTCAAGTCAGGTGATTGGCTGGACCATTCTAGCAGCTTTCTCTAAAAGTTTCCTCGGCTGTGTGTTTGGGATCGTCATCTTGCTGGAATGTCCACCCTCGTTTCATCTCTATCATCCTGGTAGATGGTAGCCGGTTTTTATCAAAAATGTCTCGGTACATTTTTCCATTCATATTTCCTTCAATTATATGAAGTTTGCCAGTATTGTATGATGAAAAACAGCCCCACACCATAACGTTTCCATCTCCAAACTTCAATGTTGGTATGGTGTTTCTGGTGTGATGTGCAGTGCCATTTGTCCTCAAAACATGGTGTGTATTATGGCATCCAATGAGTTACATTTTGGTCTCATCTGACCAGACTTTATTCTCCCAGTATTTCACAGGCTTGTCCAAATGTTGTGCAGCAAACTTTACACGAGCTTCAACATGCTTTTTCTTCAGAAATGAAGAAGTCATAGGTGGTGAGTCAACTAGAATTTAAAGCTTCTATGGACACAATCAGGTTAAGCATAGTTAGAGTACTTAGAGATCTTAATGCTGTTGGTATAACTGGGATAATCCCTGCATTTATAACTGGGCAACAAACAGTGAAGTGGATGCAATGATATTTACAGTATATTTCCACTGCTGAGCCTGAAGATGTGGATATATTTAGATGAATAATTTAAAGCAGTTACTATTGTATTATCATAGTTTGAATAGGTTAAATAATTGTAATTTGATAGCAGTATATTTTGCATAATGTATCACGAGTACATTTTTTATTTATCCTTAGCAAATTTACTAAACGGCAAGGCATCATGGACTGACAAAACCGAGTGCATAGCTCAGCTTAAAACAGCATAGTGTGTTTCGCTTCAGTAGCTTTAGATGTTTTCATGCCTCTCTAAACTGAAACAGAGAGCACTCGAGCATGAGAGAAGGTTCTGATGACACTTTATAAGAGACATGTATAAAAGGACGAATGTATAAAATGCTCAGTTCACTTAACAGACCGAGTATCACAAGGCTAATAAGGTTCTAGGTTCTGTGAATATTAGCATTTTTTAGCATTGTCTCTCGGATGACATGGCTTTACAAGATGTGTGCGATTTTCTCGACCCCTCTAGTGATCTTCATTGGAACGCTCCACGTTCATGGTCCAAGTCTCTCGTGAGTACCTTTCACGTAGGTGGGTCGAATACCAGATGGCTGCAGGAAACCAGAAATTCAAGTCCACTGGAATTTTATGTACCGGTGCAAGAATACCTAACAAAAAGCCCTATTCAGTTTGGTCAAGCCCAGCCTATTTTAAACAACTCACCTTGGACTTCTAAAAGCAATGACTGTTCCCAACACTCCCCGAATTCTCTCTCAACCTCTCCCTCTGTTCCTCTGCCATTCCCTCTGGGTCACGGCACCACCACGCTGGCATTCATCTTCCAGGGTGGCGTGATTGCTGCAGCAGACTCCCGATCCAGCTGTGCAGGATTAGTCGCGTGCCCGGCATCCCAAAAAATTATCCCTGTCCATTCCCATCTGGTGGGGACCACGTCGGGAACCTCGGCCGATTGTGCCCTCTGGAAGCGCATCATAGCGAGGGAATTGAGACTTTACCAGCTCCGAAACAAGCGAAGGCTGTCGACAGCGGGCGCCGCCAAGCTCCTGTCCCACATGTTGCACCCTTTTAAAGGCACTGAGCTGTGTGTAGCCGCTACTCTCTGTGGATGGGATGTACACGAGAAAGAGGTGACACAATGTGCAACTGGCAAATCGTCCAATAGCAGACCACTGGCAGAAAGTGATCCCGAAACCTCTGGACAAGACAGCGATGGTAAAGCTCTGATGACAACTAGAGATCCTTTCCAAAGTGATCCTAAAACCCAAACAACACCCATTTCTACTTCAACAACAACAAAACTCTCCGGTCCGGGCCTTGTTTATGTGTGCAGTGATGGCCTCCGTTTGAAGGGTGAGCTTTTCTCAGTGGGATCGGGTTCTCCCTATGCATACTCCATCCTGGATGAGAGGATTCACTGGGGGATGAGTGTTGACGAAGCGGTCTCTGTGGCCAGGGAAGCCGTGTATAGGGCCACGCACAGGGACGCTTACTCGGGCAACAACGTCGACCTGTACCACGTTACCGCTAAAGGCTGGACACGTCGGAAAAGGGAGGACCTCAAAGAAGAGTACTACAGAGAAAAGGAGAGAGAGAAAACAAAAATGGAAGAGAGGAAGAAGGAAAGAGAGAGAGAGAAAGTCAAAAAAGATGACGAGTCTGAATTTCAACAGTAACCAAACAAAGATAAAATAATAAATACATTTGACCCATGTGTGAGTGTTTTATGTATTGTTGTTATATTATAGGATAAGAGTACAAATATATAGAAGATTCAGATTTTTCAAATTTCAAACATATTAGCTTTAAAATGTTTGCTCTGCATTTTACTTGAGTTTACTGATAAGTCTAGAAATAAGAGTTTGTGTTGTTCTATGTTAAATATGAGATCAGCGTTATTTTTCATCCAACGTTTTCCCAATGTATTTTCATGGAGGACCCTGTAGAGCTTCCAGAGAAAATTTGTCTCTTGGAGAAACGTTGGTGTTTGTGCTTTTTAAATGTAACCAGTAACATCGAACCAAGAAGGTGTATCTAGTTGTGTGTCAATGTTTTCAATGGTGTCCTGATCCTTACATACGTTTAAGGGGAAAATTGTTTGGACAATAAAACCGGTGTAAGTGAATGGATTTCATGTTTAACTGGGTGTTCACCATTTTGCTATGAGATAAAACGACCAACCGCATTTTATTTGAAGTGGAAAGGGTGCAGTTCCTGACACACAGTAGGAACTAGAAGAAAGAAAAAAGAAAGTTCGAGGTAATGCTCCTTTGCAAAAAAACAAAAAACACCAAGTGGGCGTGAATACAAAAGATAATGACAAGTAACATGCAATGTGGTGTGACAGGAAACACTGATCATATACTGTAGGGAAGTAAACAGTGTGAACGCAGACTGAATCAGAAAGGACTTATTTGTCAAATATAAAAAATGGTTTTTATATTATAGTTGGGAAGTCAAGTGGATTTCAAGTTGCACATCTTCCACAGAGATGCAAATCCACAGAGGAAAAACAGGCTGTTGTTTTGCATTCCTTTCTTTTGGAAATAATGGGAGAGTGAGAAAGAGAGAGAGAAAGAAAGAGAGAGAGAGAGTCTGTGTTAACTCTCTGGTATCCTTTTTTCATTTCCTCAACTTGAGTCTATTTTTATTTTGAATAATTTTACATTCACACCAGACACATTCATAAAGTCAATCAAACACGGCCAACTTCAGCATGATGGGCAACGCTGGGGTATATTTCAAGCAGAGAAAAAGTAGTGTTCATTAAAACCTTATTTTTAAATTTATTTACATTTGTGTCTAAATGAACACAGTGATGATTTTTTTCCCCACGTTGATTTTGTGTTTTGTTGCTTCAACATGACATAAATTATGAACTGTAAATTATTGTAAAAAAAAAAAACAAATAAAGGATTTCACTTTTAAAAATGTCCTTTAATCTGAATTATATGTCACATTTCATCTTACTGTGGAACTGAGATTTTTTGGTAACACAGTACTGCATGTTGTTCATTGTGAAAAAGTTTCTAAAAAGGCAAATTGTACAGATTTCCAACTAAATAAGTTAACATAAAAAAAAAACACACGTACAAACCAACAAAAAACTTTGAAAATGTTTTTTTTTCTATTGAATGTCAAGTGTTTTTATTGTGATATTGAACACATTAAGTGAGATGTTCCTCCAAGAACAAAGTGCTGCATAAAACAACATTAAGTGAACATGATAACACAGGACCCTACAATTAGCGCATGTATGCAAATGACATTTGGTTCAACAACAACACAAAAACACTGTAGCAGCACAACATCGAGTAAAACACAGAGCGTAACTATTACTTTTGCAATTTAAATTCTTGACTGTCGTCCAATCTGGTACGTAGGTCATTTTCTGAAAAAAAAAAAAACATTACCGTCCAATCCGACCTGTTACAAGATAAACACTGAAGATTTTCTGATGACATTCAACAACAAAAGAACTCCAGTGAATATACAACCATCTGAAGTATGTGAGAATACAGGGTTGTTTTGTTTTGACAGTGTTAGTGATCCAGACACGTGTTCCATTCGTACCTGTGTAGTCTACATTCACACGATCTGAGAAGATCCTAACATCTCAAAACATCTGAGCTTATCAAATACTGGCTTGTCTGTCAGACTGGCTTTCAGGTACTTCTCTGAGCTTCGTGAGTTGATTTATAAGATGACATATTTATTATTAAGTTTATTTTTATTAGTTAGATTTGAGATTAGTGTGGATTGAATTGAAGGCCCAGGTCATAGTTTATAGAAGGATTTATTGCCTCTTTAGTGATTCATGTACACTATAGATGCAATTATACATTAGGCATTATATATATAGATAGATAGAGAGAGAGAGAGAGAGAGAGAGAGAGAGAGAGAGAGAGTAATGAAATGTATAAGACCTCAGATTCAAACCTAAATCATGGCGGTGTCCCAAATCAGTCCACTACAGCTACGTAGTGCACTTAATATGGCGGATGTCTGACGTAATTCCACGTACTTCGTAGGGCACCTAGTTAGAATTAAGTGTTTATTTGCAATTGGTACGACTGCCAAATAAATCGCTATTAAGATATTAAATTATAAACTACAGTGTTTTTATTGCGTATTTTATACCATCCATAAGGTCTGAAATCTGCTTTGAAGGTTTTGTGGTCATGTAGCGAAGGTAATATTATGTTTAGGGTTTAGATGTGGAGTAGGTTTATGAAAGTATTTAGTGTGCTTTAGATTGTAGGATTGTATCTGAACAGATTAATAATGTTAAAATGGTGAGGAGGCTTTTTTAGACCCAAAACTGTATCTGTTTTCGTGCTTACCAGGATGGCCGAGTGGTTAAGGCGTTGGACTTAAGATCCAATGGACATATGTCCGCGTGGGTTCGAACCCCACTCCTGGTAGCGAAATTATTTTGTTGTTTTTATTTTATTTAAAAAAAACAACATTTTGTTTTTGTTTCCTTTCTGTTTCATCTCGTTGCAAAACAGAAACCGAAATGATTAATAGTACATACTGGAATTCTAAAAATCGTGTTGGACTTACCGGAAACACACTTTGTACTGCGCATGTGCGAAAACCTGCGGATTCTTTTGTGTTTTATGTAAAACTTAAACAATTATTATGTGAATGAGTGAATAAATGAAGAATATAATGAATTAATTCATTTATAAACAGAAAAAATAATCTAATAAATTAACTATATTGAGTGTTTCTTAAATGCAGATTAAGTATACTGAAATAAATAGAATAGTTAAATCGAACATATATTTAGAAAGTTAAATATAAAAAACACACTTATATATATATATATATATACAGCATACTTTACTTTATGGTATATCAATTGAATTTGTGCCAATTTAATCAAATATATTAAGGGAATTACTACATTTATAGATTAACTGTTTCAAATGCGCGCAAGCATTTATTTGACATTCACACGTTTCCCTCTGTCGGCCATGGGCGGTATTACAGCATATATTCAATAAAAAAATTGTGTTTCATTTATTTGATCAGGTTTTTATTTATAATGTAGTTCTTTATTATTAAATGAATAAATAAACAAATAAATAAATAAGAAGACGAATGATCTGCTGTGGTGACCTCTAACGGGTGCAGCCGAAAGAGGAAGAACAAGAAGAAGAAGAAAGAAAAAAAAAGAAGTAAAGAAAGAAAGAATTGCTATGTAGAACCCTTATATCTGATGATGTAAGTGTTTGACGAAGGTGAAAACCTGAACAGGTGAAGAAAAGACAAGTGCACAGATGTGTGGAATGAAGATAGTCTTCATATTTGTGCTTTTGTTTATCAGCCATAGTCTTTTACATTGTTGTTTTTATTGTATTGTGTTGTTATTGTTTTTTTTACAGACAATCTGAAAAGTAAAGACATAAAGATTTACTTCGACTATGTAAATCTATTAATGTACAGATTATTTTATTTTATTTACTTTATTTCCATTGAAAAACAGTTCTCCCTGAGCATAAACAGTTCGTTTTGTTCCTGAAAATGAGCTTTATTTCATTTAAAGTTATAATAAATAAATGGAAAATGAAATCAATATTTTGTATTGTAATGATGATGATGATGATGATTTGTATTAATAATAATAAAATAAAAGAAAACAGTAATGGTTGCTTTTAATTACATTTTGTGTTATTTTATGTATTATTTGTTATTATTAAAATTACTATTAGTAGTATTAGTATTACTAATAGTTGTGTTTATTGTTATTATAATAATAATAATAATAATTATTATTATTATTAAAGTTCGTAGTATCAGTTTTATTAGATATTATTATTATTATTTATTTGTTTGTTTATTGTCGCGATTGCTGCTCTTGCTGCTTTTCGATCACGTGCACGCGCACGTTCCCAGTGGATCCGTGACCGCGCTTTACGCCATGTTTTTTTTTCTACTCCGGAGGAAGTTCCTGAATGGGGCGGCGCGCGCGGAGAGGCAGAGGGGCGGGCGCGCGCTCTGGGAACAAAGTTCGGCACGCCGCCGCTCCCGGTCCGGTGTGTGTGTGCGTGCGTGTGCGCGTGAGTGTTAATTATTAGCGAGGAAACGAAGAAAAATCGGAAAAAGTTGCGAATCGGATCACCGCTCTGTTTCTTCTTCTTTGCTGTCTCGAGCTTGGCTTTGGATACGCGCGCGTGTGTGTGTGTGCGCGCGCGTCTGTGCGCGTGCATTTAGTTTGTTTAGCTTTTTTTTCTCGAAACAAACAAACACAAAACTGAACTCGTGGTAAAAAAAGAAAAAAAAAAAAGAAAAGCGTGCACACAGAGAATTGGAGGACGCGCGAGCCATGGACATGGCCTCACGCGCACGCGCACTGTACCGAGCCTAAACGTTTGGATTATTATTTATTATTTTTTTTGTAATTAATTAATTGATTTCTGCTCTGAGAAGTTCACTGCTCCCCCGCAGAGACCCTGCAAAGGTAAGAGAGAGACTGTTACAGGACTTTGTGCATCTTTACATCTTTATTATTACATCAAACTTTGAAGTAAAGATCAGAAATTAAAAAGTTCAAATAAGTTCAAGTTCTGAACTCTATCCATAAAAGGTTCTGAAGTTCTGGAGCTACAGGAACCAAACCAGTTCTCTATGGATTAAATGGTAGAGACTGGTTCTCCATACTGTAGATGAAGTTTTACTCCATAGTCTCGATCATGTCCACCTTTGAGACAGGTGAGTCCTAAAAAAACCATGGTTCTCAACGTCAGGGTTCCACCAGGCAACATCTCAAGGAGGTTTCAGGATATTGAACTGGAATAAAGCCAATGGAGTCTATAGTTGGAAAGGTCAGAACTCAGACTGCATTAAATAGGGAAGATTCTGATCGAGGTGCAAAAACGAATTACATCCAATCAATTGATTATATATTGATTTCTTTTGCTGAACCATGTATTGTGTTTTTGCCTTGATGATAAGATTTGTATGCGCTTTCTGAACACCGTGTTCCATATTTAGTCCCTATTTGCTGGTCCACTCTTCTGGGAAGATGTTCCACTAGATTTTGTGAAGATTCATCCAGCCGCAAGAGTGTTAGTAAAGTCAGGTACATGTAAAGCAGATCTTCATGGAGCTGGATTTGTGCACAGAGGGATTGTTATGCTGGATCAGGTTCGGTCAAATGGTTAAAGGGAAGAAAAAAGTTCTTGCGTGCCTCCAACTTTTTTTGAAAAGAAACCACATATCAGGTGTCCCAATACTTTTGTCCATATCATGTATAAAAACGAGAGAAATGCCTTGTGAAGTGGGCGGGGCTTCTTATTTAAATATAGCTAGATTGTTGAATGGACAAAATAACATTTGTGAATGTAATAATTACAAACACGTGTTGTAAATGCAGAATCAAATAATTTGAATGAAATAGTTTCTTCTAAGGTAAGACCTAGCGTAGGGATTTAACGTGTCGGAAAATGTCCCAACTCCACGAGTGAGGCCTCGTGTCCCCTTCAGGAACCCAAGAATGACAAATGTAGACAAGCAAAAGGGTGTGTTTGTGTCATGTGATCTTCAATAGGCTCATCAGTGTGGCCTGGGGGCTTTACAAATACATAACCTCAAATATAACGTCAGACATTTGCATCACTCTTAAGAACCTGCATGCCGATCCGGTGAGCTTTTTGACACCTCCTTGACGAGTTCCCATTTTTGGAAAACATCCTGCATGCTTAAAGTTCCTCTCCGAACATTTCAGATTAGATCCTTTGGGAAGTCAGATGGACTTAGACGAACCCACTGGTCACTCGCCAACGTCAAGCTTTTGAAGGTTTAATGGAGCGTTCAGATCAAACAGGTGTGAAGGTCAAGATAATTTTTTCTCTGGAGTCAGAGCAGTGTGAGGGTTTCTCCTTAATGTGTTAGTCCAGATGTTCAGTCAGGCATGTACTGATGATTGGTTATTAACGTTATATCAGGGATGCACATAATTGGTGTTGGGGAGGAATTTAAAGTGGTGCCGTGACCCAGTACTGTGGCTTAAGAAGAGTCAAATTTTCTGGGGGAAAATTTCAGGTGGCATTATATTATTTATTCTACATGTATAGCCACATTCATACCACATAATCCGGTGTATATATGTATACCAGATTATGCTGTGAGTACTGATTTTTGTCGATGAGAAATCAATATACACTGTGTATCGCATAATCTACATATCAACTATTGGTCACAAGTTATTGGTCAATTAATATATAATAAACGTGTAGCGTGTTTGCTAAAAATCTATATAAATAAACTTATAACACGCTTTTTAAAATCGATGCATCCCATTTGATGCGTATCAGTAAATCTTACCGTCCATTTTGTACACTGAAAAGGAACACAATCGGACGTTATCATAGAAAGCGATGTTTTGAGAATGTCTTAAAATATCATAACATTTTTTCATGTTGTATTTTTTTATTAAATGCGTGAGTGTAGTTGAAAGAAACGTACAAACAATGAGCTGAAATGTTGTGCGCTTTCTGTTCTGTTTATAATTGATGTGTATGCTAATGTTACGAACATGCTAAGATACCTGCACTGGTTTTAATGCATGCAGCAGTGTTGGATTAAGCATGTAGTGAGGTTTTGAGAGGAAAAGTGGTTGCGAAACACAAAAGGGACGAGGATTTCTTGAGGTAATATGACTGTATTAGATGTGGAAAAGTCAACGTTGAGGTAACAGTCAGGTAATAACGTTAAGGTGATTATAGACCGCGACAAACGGTAGCACCATGACAGCCATGGACGTTCCAGTGTCTCGTTTGAGAAGCATTTGCCCCGAGGCAACAAAAGAACCCCAATTGGTGCCGAGACCCAAGGTGTCAGCTGTTATCATGCGGCTTTTGACGTTTTTCCTGTTAATGATCTATTAGCTCATGACTAAATGTGAACAGTTAGCCACACGCATTATTTTGCTGCGTGTGTATTCAAGTGTTAATCTACCACACCTCCACGGCGTGGCCCGTTGTTGACAGTTGGGTGCCACTGAGACCTGATGATCCTTTGCGACTAAAGCTACAGGGACAGGATTTTCCTGCTTCTTCTTTAGTTAATAATACTTTGAAAAGCATCCAGCTTTGGTGGAAAAATCCACCTTTTATTGCTCCAGGTGATTTTAGCGCCTCCGGTTGTACGAGGTGCGTCGCATGACCCAACGTTGGCTAACATTGCACGTGCTGCTCAGCTGCTATGCTTGGGGCTGTTGTGGATGTACAGTATACACGTCTTTGCCTAGCCTTTGGAATTGATCACAACATTATAACATTTTAAGCGGTGACTTGAATAACACTGGTGATCTCTTCATCATGGCACCTGTTAGCAGGGGGGATTTATTAGACAAGTGAACATTTTGTCCCCAAAGTTGATGTTAGAAGCAGGAAAAACAGGCAAGCGTAAGGATTTGAGCGAGTTTGACAAATTTGTGACGTCTAGACGACTGGGTCAGAGCATCTCCAAAACTGCAGCTCTTGTGGGATGTTCCCGGTCTGCAGTGGTCAGTATCTATCAAAAGTGGTCTAAGGAAGGAACAGGGATGACCCGGCGACAGGGTCGTGGGCGGCCGAGGCTCGTTGATGCAGCTGGTAATGCTTGACGGGTCAGCAAAAGGGGGAGCAACACAATGTCAGGCAGGTGGTCATAATGTTATAAATGGTCAGTATATATTTGCGCATTTCCTCATATCAAATAAAATTATTTGCACCTCCAAAACAACCAGCCACTAGGGGAAAATGCAAGGTGTAGTAGGTGTTGAGTCGTATCCAATAACCCCTTCCTGAGTTGTTTCCTTTTCCAGCACACCCTGTACAGCGTGTTGTGCCTGTACTGCAGTCAGCCTTGATGGGCCAACAGATAAAGGTGTTTTGAGGTTTGACTGACAAGGAAACCTTTCAAACATAACAAGGACACATGAAAATGTTCATGTTAAGGACCATTCCAGGGTACCCTTAAACCCTTCGCTTGCAGATTTCATTTTCAGTTGACCCTGTTAACTTTGGTGAACGAATAAATGATAAAACACGTGTAAACTTTGTTTTTTTTTCTCCAGGTTTCACTGTGGAAACTGCGCTCCTCCATCTCCCACTCCTTAAAATGGCTACGTCGACTTCACAGGCGGACGCGTCCGAGGGCGGCGCGAACAACGAGTTCAGTGACATCATCAAGTGGCGATCAGGCGAGTGACCTATTGCATTCTCAAGAACCGGTGCTTTTGTAATCTCTGGAACTTGTTTCATATCCGAACAGAATAACGGCGTCTGTTTGTTTTGGATAAGGGACGGCGCCATGTTTGATTTGGGCCGCTGTTGGGAGATATATATGTGTTTGAGTTTGGGTGCACGAATTGCTTGTAGGCAGGAAGGAATATCAACAGGAAGGAACTGGAGCGAGGCAGGCCATGTTTCTCTACCCGTGTACCTTCAGTCTGTAAAATAATAATGTCACAATTATGGTTGCTAAGATTTCGAAAGGCTAAGTTACACAAGGTCGAGTTATTGGCTGAATTTCAAGGCAGAGTTGTGTGTATAGTCTTGCTGTTCAGCAGATAATTCTGTTTCTTGTTTGATTACTAGAGGGTGAAAGTTGAAACTAATTCCTTAATTAGGAATCTATTGACATTTAGGCTAATAACCTAGCATGTTCAGCAGCTAACACTACATTGCTTTGGTTCAAGAAGCTAATTTTTGCTTTATCCTTTTCAAGTAGTTCCAGGGAGAACGTATGAAAGAAAGAACCTATTATCTAAAATTTTATGAGATACTTTTAGTATAAGTGTGTGGATGAGACAAATAATGGTGACCTTCAACCATGTCTGCTGTTGCGTTTAATTAGCTTTTGTAACTTAGTGAGTGAGTAATGTTAATGTTAGGAAACACAAAATTTGAGTCAATTAAATGCTAAATTTAGCATAAAGGGGCGCATTTGTTCATATAGGGTGTGTTGAAGTGGGCCAAAGTTAAGTTTTCTTCCTAGCATTTCCAAATACAGATCTGAAGTAGTTCTTGGCACTGCAGCATGGCTCGCTTTCTCACCTCAGGAACGTCTTCAGGATGTGTTTCCCTGAAACATGACAAGCAGCATTTTTGTCTAATCATCTTCAAGTAAAAAAAAAAAAAAAGACTGAGTTGTGACAATCCTCAGTGTTAAAATGTAGATACGGACTGTTAGAAAATTGTCATTGTTTATTAAATAAAACTTTGTTACTAGTACCATAGTGCAATAACTCTGTTTAATGTCTGGCTTTATCACACTATCATCTCATTGATTCCTGCAGTAGGATCTCCTAAAGTGGTTTATTTAAGGGATTTTTTTAAGGGTTTCGTACAAGGAAGAGCAAAACGATAATAAATGGAGCATGAAAACCACCAGATAATGGAGTGAAAAGAAAGAAATAATGAATGAAGAGACGCTAAAAGAAAACCTACGTTGTCACATCCAGATTTGCGACCGGTCGTCACCATGGTTCAAGTCGCATACGAGCTTTAGTTCGCTCGTGGTTCGGTTTGTAGAGCAGAATGATTTGCGGCAGTGTTTTCAGTGCCCTTTGAGGCCCGTCTAAGGGTACATTTGTCTCTCTCTCTCTCTCTCTCTCTCTCTCTCTCTCTCTCTCTCTCTCTGTGGGTCGGGAATTCCTCGGCCTTCCCCGGGTTGGAATTCCTCTGCGGATCTGGATTTACAGCGCTTTTCTCCACCACAATGACTTTATTTTATTTTATTTTTTACCCAGGGCTCCGGTTGCCTAGTAACGGTCAAAAGTAAAGTTTTCTTGTGTGTGTGTGTGTGTGTGTGTGTGATGATTCAGCTGCTTAAGCAGAACTCTTAAGGAGTGTGCTCTGATCCCCCTTTTCCACAGAAATGATGGCAGTCCTGACATTTCCAGCAGTTTAAGAGCTAGTTTCCTGTTGAGTTTCCTTTTCCATGCAAGGGATAACGTTTTAACGACTTGAAAAGTATAATGTACGACTTTCGAAGCATATTTTCCCTTTCTGAATCGAGTCACAGGCTTCATCGGCTATAGATAATACAACGATGTGGTTGTAGACAAATCATACAGAGTTACACATATGTTTATTTTGTTTCTGATGAATCACTGTGTCCCTCCTCTGAGAAAAGTGTGTTAGCATCAACATTTTGCTATCAATGATATCTGATTGTTGTTTTGGCTAAACTTCACCACATACAGTCGTCCCCCTTTTATTGCTTTATTAACGAGCCAAAACTGACCACTAAAAAATCATTTCCGCGATAAATGGACGGCAAGTCCATTATAGTGAGTACTGCAGTACATTACAGTACTGTATTGTAGCCTATGCGTAGTTTCTCTGCTTGTTTATTGGCTGAAGTGAAATGTCAAAAAAGGGGCCGAGTTAAAGATACACTGCATTCTTTATTTTTATTGGCTAAATCTGGTGAGGTATGTCTTCAACTCCGCCTCCTTTTTTTTTTACATCAGAGGATACTACAACCAATAAAAAAGCGGAAACCTACAGTTTCTTGTGATGCTACTCATCGCTTATGACGAACTAAAATCGGGACCGTTCGCGAAACAAAATAGTTGAATAGATGAAAATCGCGTTAAAGTGGAACCGCGAGATTCAAACCACGATAAATCGAGCGACAACTGTGTTTGTGTGTGTGTGTGTGTGTGTGTGTGTGTATACTGTATATATATCCACTTCATACTAAGTGTTCTTCAGTGTTATTTCTGAACTTTTAAGAAGTTTATGAATTTTTCTGAGGTAAATGTTGACAATTCAGATCGTTTTTTCGGCTTTACATTGAACGCCAATTGTAGCTATGGTGTGAACATAGCAGTATGAAGTCTTCTCTTAGAAATGTATGAACATATCTAAGGTAAATGTTGATGTTTTTATGATGGTTTTGTTTTGTTGTGCTTATAAAGATTCACTACTTTGTGCTAAATGTAACTACAGTGTAATTATAGTAGCGTCGAGTCTTTTCCTGGAAATAAAAGAATATATCTGAGGTAAATCTTGTCGGGTGACATGTTGACATTCCCTGCTCATTTTCCATTTATACAATTGACAGCTTTATGCTGTGTGTATCTATAGTGTAATTAGGGTCTTTTTCCTTGAAATGTCTGAACACTTCTGAGGTGATTAGTTCATGTTTTCAGTGTTTTTGTCTTGTTTTAATGGTCGTTTTGCGGATATATTTGTCTGTATTAAAGATAGCGAAATTCTTAGGCTCGTTTTTTAGTTAGCTTACACTGATGAATGGCTGTATTTTGCTTGTTGGAAAACATGACCGAGTGCCATTTGTGTGTGTGTGTGTGTGTGTGTGTGTGTGTGTGTGTGTGTGTGTGTGTGTGTGTGTGTGTGTGTGTGTTTTATGACTCTGTTAAAGGGTGTGTGAGCTGGTAGATGTGTGAAGTAGGCAAATGGAGTACATGTGGTTGTGTTTACAGCTGTGTCAGCTGTGCTGTGTGTGTGTGTGTGTGTGTGTGTGTGTGTGTGTGTGTGTGTGTACGTACAGAGAAAGTGGTCTTTAGATATTAATGGCTGGGGTTTTTCCCAACATTAAGGAAACATGAAGAGGGAGCGAGAAGTCGAGAGAAGATATTTTTACAGCTGTGTGTGTGTGTGTGTGTGTGTGTGTGTGTGTGTGTGTGTGTGTCAATGTCTGTCTGTCTGTCTCTCTCTCTCTCTCTCTCTCTATTTCATACACACACTCACACACACATTCTCACACCAAATATCTCTCTTTTTGTCTATTTTCTTTCTTGCCCTCTCAGTCTATCTCTTCATTTCTCACATCTAAAACCCCAGCAATCAGGACAGAAAGTGTACCTAATTGGCTTCCACTTCTACTTCCTTTTCTTCTTCCTGTAATTGTGTCTAAGACATCCAGTCATAACAAAACCCAGGCCTCTTCACTTCACTTCACTTCAGCTATAATCACCTTCAGGAAATGATCTTTAATGATATTATACTGAACAGCTTAATGAGAGGCGTTTATAGTTTGTCAGCCATAAATCACATCCGCACAGTGTTCTCTTCACCCCACACGGTGCCGATCAGCCACGACACGCATAGAGCTCGGCGTTCGCTTTCGTAGGTTTGGATTGGAGGCTAAGTTTCCAACCTGTCATTGTACAGTAGAAATGTCTGGTTTTGCATTTTTCCTATTTTAATATTGTTAAATTCAGAAAGTTTTGCTCAATGTTTTCTCAAAGTTATGAACAATTTCTGTTTTCTGTTTTGAGAGTAGTGCAGCTATACTGCTCTAAACTAAATAAACTATCGTACTAATTGGTTATCCCTCTACAGTAACAACATAAGATACTTGTATAGGGGACAATCCACATAGCCTGCGTGTAGTAAAAAATTAATCTGAAAAGAAAATTGATGTATATTGTGTTAAATGTTATACAGCTTTATAGAGTCTCCAGTTTTTACAGATTTGTAACTGCAAGTTTTTAGAAATGTATGAACATATCTGAGGTAAATGTTGACAGACATTTACATCTTTTTTTTTCTCTCTCTCTCTCTTAGTCTTTCTGTCTCTTTTTGTCACTGTCGCTTATTTCTCTATCAATCTATCTCTCTCTCTGTTGTCTTTTTGTCTTGGTGTTTTTATCATTTTTTTACCTCACTCTCTCTTTATTTCTCTCTCTGTCTGTGTTTATTGTTCTTCCCGTCCCTCTTTTCTATCTCTCTTCTCTCTTAGTTGCTCTCTCATAGTCTTCCTATCCGTTTGTGTCTCGCTTTTCTCACTCTCTTGCTTTCTGCCAGTCTGTCATTCTATATCTGTCAATGTCTTTTTTTTTCTCTCTCTCTTCCCATCTCTCTCTCTGTGTGTCTCTCCTTGTCTCTTTCTTTGTCTCTTTTTCTGCCTCTCCACACACACACACACACACACACACACACACACACACACACACACACTGATGAAGAAGCATAAGCTATTGCCAGGTTTTTTTATAAAGCGGAGCAGTGGGTCGCTGAAGAAGTTCCCCCCCGTGGCTTTGTGTGGGGTTTTAAAGAAGCTTTCTTTTCGTGAAGCTCAGCATCAACACCTTCATCACCGACCCCCACGCTACCTGTCTGCCCTCCTGCTGAGCATTCTGGGAAAGGGGCAGAGGTCACACAGGTTTGTGGCAACTCTGTTAACACGGTGTGACGGCTTAGCCTGAGCTGGAGCTCTCCTTTTGTTCTGGGAAATAGAGACTGTGTGTGTGTGTGTGTGTGTGTGTGTGTGTGTGTGTGTGTGTGTGTGTGTGTGTGTTATGTGAAGCCTTGAAAAATAAAATAGTTGCGCACATAAAGGTTTAGCATTCAGGGTGATCTAGTTACACATGCACCCAAACACACACACATGAACACACACAAGCAGACAAACATTGTCAACTATCTGCATCTGTATTTGCACCAAATGCTTGAAAATCTGAAAGTTTTCAGATCAGATGAACTTTTTTATTTTTGTAAAATTCTGTCGGTGGAAAATCCTCACTAGACGTGTGTCCATACAGATTCCGAAACATTTTATTTTCATTACAACTAAATAAAAATCACGATAAAACATGATAAAGGTTTTATTTTCCAGCTCCTGACTTACAGCGCGCAGAATTTGTGTCGTCACTTCAGCGCTACGTTCTCGCCACAGTGTGGACGAACAAGTCATCGCTTCACAAACACCGCAGCAGGTCACCGCAGGGTCACAATAAAGCCACAAAACCAGCTGATGCTAACAAGCGAACATATTGCCGCCATCTGAAATTCAGGAACCGTCACAGTTACACTCACTGACGTGCACAAAAAAGGTTCTGAAAAAGGAAACAAAAGTTCACTTTAGTAACGTCAGGGCAACACAGTGACCAGGATAAATCGCATCCTGAAACAGTGAAAAGTTACATTAAACATCTTACGCTTCAGGTAATGTATAACCACGTATCGTCCTGCTGGAACAGGTTTTAGTTTTCCAGTTCAAGTGAAGGAAAAATTTTTATAATTGTACAGGCCAAAACGTTTGTCCATACAGTTTACATTAAAAGCAAAGCTACTGCATCCAAAGTAGTCTTATAAAATTGTGTGTTCAACTTTATCGTAATTATTTGAGGAAGAACCACATATGACCAACTTCCTAAGTTGGGAAAGTAGGTGTCCTAATAATTGTGTAAATTATATTCTAATAATGTAATAAACTATTAGAATTAAAATGATATACAGTATATAAAGAGGGCTGTCAAAATTAACGTGTTAATAACTAAACTAAAATAAATACATTTTAACGGCACTAATCTAATTAATGCCTGATTAATGCAGCGTGCATTTCTGTTTACCAATTTTTACTAATAAATAAACATAAAAGAGGTGAAATCAAAACCTTAAACGCAACACATTTATTCACAGCGTCCATTCCTTACTCATGTGTGTATATATATATATATATATATATATATATATATATATATATATATATATATATATATATATATATATAAAAAAATAATTTTTAATCACTAAACATTTGTTTTACTGATGTGTCAAGTCTCTAATCAGGCACCAAAAGAAAAAAAAATTATGCACACATCCGGCATTTAAAACCGTCCGTGCGGAAACATATCAAAAGGTCCGTTCAGACCTTAGATATTTATATTTATTTTATTTGTGAAATGTCCAAAGAACAAGCCGTCATTTATGGTTGGAGTCTCTGGTGGGTGTTTTTTGTGTGTTTCGAGTCACTAAGATTCATTGCGTTTTCCGGCCCATTCTTAAGATTTCTCCAGCAGCCTACAGAGTTACTGGTTTGGCTTGGTGTGTGTGTGTACTTGTGTGTTATTTTTTGCTCTTGGCGATGTGTGTGTGTGTGTGTGTGTGTGTGTGTGTGTGTGTGTGTGTGTGTGTGGAATGTGTGGTTTGGAAAGCAAAGTGAAGTTTTGAAGAGAGAAAGTGTGAAAGTCTGGAAAGAAGTCTGCATTGTTGAGAAGGAAACAGAACGTAAGCGTTCTTGCTACATGGTATGGCCAAAAATATTTTTTTAGCCGTATGTGGTTCTTCACAAATGTATTTATTTATTTATTTATTTATTTATTTTTACAAGCCAATCAGATTTCGACTTATAAAAGCAAAGCCCCGCCCAATCTGCAATGCATCACGCATGAAAAATGCTAAATCTCGTTTTTTCCTTCAAGGCGTCTGCGACTACATCAGGCTTCAAGATCACAAAGTGGATTAACTCCACTGTTGTGAAGAAAAGAACAACGCCCACACACACACACACACACACATGGCTGTATCTTAAACAGGAAGTGAGAGAGAGAGAGAAAGTGACCCTCAGTGTCTGAGTGTGAAGGTGAAAATGAAAGATAAACAGGTTTCCAACACTTGTTGCTTCCTTCCTTCCTCTCCAACACACACACACACACACACACACACACACACACACTCTTATAATTTACCCCCCACACACAGTTTCTCATTGTTTACACACACACATTCATTTTCATCATTTACACACACACATACTCATTATGCACACACACACACACACACACACACACACACACACACACTCTCTCTCTCTCTCTCTCTCTCTCTCTCTCTCTCTCTCTCTCTCTCTCTCTCTGTTTCAACATTTAACCCCTCACACACATACCTCTTATTAAAGTTCCCACACAGACATTGTGTACACACCCACACAGCCACACACTCTCATGGTGCTGCTATTGTGCGTTTGTGTGTGATAGAGAGAGAGAAAGAGAGAGAGAGAGGGGACAGGAAGTTGGTGTGACTGTAATAGTTTTGTTTTTGGCTGGGTGTAAATAATAGTGAAAATAAAAGAGGAAGTTGTGCTTTGGTGTGGCCATTTAGTGTGTGTGTGTGTGTGAGAAGGCACGGTTATCCCCTATTACCTATAACAATCAGAATGATCCTCTGACGTGTCTCTCAGCTGTTTATGAATTTCCATCACCCCTCCACCCTCCCATTCAGAATTCTGCTCCCAGCATGCTTTGCTCTCAGCAGCATCAGTTTCCTGCATCATCACCTTGCTTCCTGTGCGGCGTTTATTTCGTCTTTTTTTATTATCCCTCCTTCTTCGTCCTTCTTCGTTCGTGTTACAATTTCTTCGGGGTTTCCTTCATGAGGTCGTGAACATGAGCAAGTGGCTGCCGTGGAGAAAACGCAGCCTGTTCAAGAAGCGCAAGAAGTTCGATTTTCCTCCGTTAGGTACGTTCATCTGCTGTTCACACACTTCCTGTAACTGTCAGACCCAAACACACACTCAAATCCACACACACGCATGCATGCATGCCTACACACTGTGGTGCTTTTAATTGCATTTCTAATTTCAAGCAATTTTGGAGTGCAAATTGTAGTTTGGAAAACTTTCAGATCTGTTGTTCAGATATCTGATGGATTTTCACACACACTTAGGAGCGACGGGTTCCTCTCTTCACTGGGGGTGTGTGTCGTCATTTCACTTCGAAATACTTCACTTCTGGTTAGACACTAATCAGAGAATGAACACAACTTTTATATTGCATTTTACTTAAATGAACCTTCAACACTCGGATGGTTGGCTACTTTACCGTGTGTGTGTGTGTGTGTGTGTGTGTGTGTGAGTGATAAAGTGATAAGCTGAAACAAAAGATGCATTTTTTTCGGCTTGACTGCCGCATTATAAACTTTTTCTGCAGCAAGGTTTTTATGTTGAGTAAGCACCAAAGCCCCGCCCACTCATGACATCAGCATGGGCTTTTCTGATGTGTGCGTGTCTATATATGAGTGTGCATGTGTGTGTGTGTGTGTGTCTGTCCCTGTAAGTGTACCTGTGTGTGCTTGAGTCTGTGTATGTATGTGTCCCCATAAGTGTGTGTTTAAGTCAGAGAGTGTGTGTGTGTGTGTGTGTGTGTGTGTGTGTGTGTGTGTGTCCCAACAAGTGTGTCTTTGTGTGTGTGTCTGTCCCTGTTTGTGTCTGTGCTTTACTAGCTACTTCCTCGCCTCCAATCTTCTCTATTCGCTTTTAAACTTTGATATTCTTTGACTCAGTTTTAATAAGAGGAAGAACATATTACAGGACAATTGATATAAAGTGGGGAACTGAAGAAACATGGAACCACATGCAGCGTAGGATCACGTTTTACACTTTCGATTGGATTTGTTGCTTTGCAGCATTATAGCAAATTTGATTAGAAAAGCGAAGGTTGCAATACAAACGTCGCATTGTTGCACTTCTTGGAGAATAAATTGCACTAGGAGGCCCAAACCTGCTCCTGCATGACAATGCACAGTGCACAAAGCTAGCTGCATGAAGATATCTTAACATGGGTTAGAAGTGTGTAAACGATCTTCTCTTATTGCGCTCTTGAACACCTTTGGGATGTATTGGAACGCTGACTGCACTCCAGGCCTAACACCCTTGTGAGTGAATAAATCTCATACAAATGTCCACAAAACCTTGTGGAACATCTTGGAGGTTATTATAAGAGCAAATATGGACTAAATGTGGATAGGAATGCTCAAACTGAGCACATATGAATCTTATGCTCAGGTGTTCACAAACTTTTGTCTGTATAGTTTGAGGGAGGGGGAGCATACAAGTGACTACATACTATTGTATTTATAGTAGGACACCAATTAAATAAATAAACAACTAACGCTAACTCTACCCTTGTCTGCTCTTTCTACAGTATGTAGTATGGGGTGCCATTACTTTTGTTCTTGAGAAATTTCTCTGAGATAAATAAAACGTCGTCCAGCATGCAGTCGATACCACACAAAATCAGTTTTCGAAATCACGCCCACCTTCTTCCAGCGACCTCGTACCTCCATGGCTCAGGTTTATCTCACCCTTCCATCTGGTCATGCCTAGGGCCCCCGTGCATGCTGGGATGTGGCTGCACAGAGAGCTGCGTGTCCTCTATCAGCCGAGCGCATCACACTATCCTCCGTCCTTCCCCTTTTTTTTCTTGCCTTCTTTGGTTCCTTCTTAGCAGAAGACACTCTTTCTGTGCTGATTCTCTTATTCGTGGTGTGTGTGGCCTCAGGTCCTGAGCAGGAACCATGGCTGAGGGTGGACTGGCGCTTCGAGGTAGGGTTCCCAAGTGTGTGTGTGTGTGTGTGTGTGTGTGTGTGTGTGTGTGTGTGTGTGTGTGTGTGTGTGTGTGTGTGTGTGTGTTGGTGTGGGTGCATAAGGAGGACCTTCGCAAGTGTGTTTGATGGAGCGTACTTTCTGTAACCACTCTCAGGTCAGACGATTTCTCTGTTCATCCTTGTGATTGAGGTTCTTGGTTACTGATCAGAAGTTTGGGAGTTCAAGCCCTGGTATCGCCAAGTTGCCACTGTTGGGCCCTTGAGTAAGGCCCTTAAATGAATATTTAAATATATATAAGTAAAAAGCTTCTCTTTAATTCGCTCAGGTCGCTATCGCAATTGCAAACTCTCATGAGTCTCTGTTTATTTTCTCTCTTTTTCTCTTCAGTCGTGTCTCTTTTTTCTTTTGGATGTAATTGAGAGTATAAGGGTGTTCCCGTGCGAATCGCTTTGGAGAACTGATGGATTTTTTTTGCTGAGTATAAAGGATTCTATTTCACAGTATTTTTTTTCACAAAAGGTCACAGAGTTTAAACCATTTGTAACCTATGAAGAACAAAAAACTGCTCCATCGCTACAAAAAAATTTACACTGTATGAACACTAGTGTTGGGACACCTGACTTTTCCAGCCATACGTCCTTCTTCGCCAAACTGTTACCACAAATCTGGAGGAACATGATCGTATCAGACATCTTTGGATGTGGTAGCATAAAAACTTTCCCTTCACTTGAACTAGGAGACCCAAAACCTGTTCCACATGACAATACCCCTGTGCACAAAGCCAGTTCCATGAAGATCTGCTTTACATGGGATGCTGCTAAAGATCTCTGACCTCAACTCTATTAAACAACACACCTTTGTGGTTGAAAGAACTTCTCACAAATCTCCAGAAAATCTAGTGGAACGTCTTCCCAGAGGGATGGAGGTTTTTATAAGAGCAAATGGGCGCTAGATGTGGAATGGGATGTTCAAAAAAAGGGTGCTTCCAGATAAGTTTTGTGCAAGTATTTTACCATCGAATGTTCTCAGTGCAAATTGTTCCTATTATTGAAGTTTGTGAGGAGAAATGAGAATCAAATCTAAAAAGATAATATCTAAATTAAGAGATTATGAATATGCTGAGTCATGAGTCATTCTTAGCGGTTAGCATAACAGCCACATTGTAGTGTATCTGCCTCTGAAAGGCTATTCAGGGATCAATCAGTGTCGTGCTCGCCTGAGTGAGACAGTGTGTGTGTGTGTGTGTGTGTGTGTGTGTGTGTGTGTGTGTGTGTGTGTGTGTGTGAATTATTAACATCTGAGCGTGCCTAATTTGTGGGTCAGGTTTTACATAGCTTAGCGTTATCTCAAATCGCATGCCATGCCCTGGCCAACATCTCCGAGTCGCTAGGTTTGTACCTAAAATGTAAGTCACGTGTCTCCCCTCCCCCGACAAAACGTGAACTCGTCTGTTGTGAGGACTTTTCTGTGGCGGAAAACTGAAAGTTAACTCTGGCGTTACATCAGACTGCTGGAGTTTGGACTGCCACTGGAGACTCGGAGTTGGTTTCTCCTCACCGAATCGTTTTTATCGACAAACGGATGCCACAGATTCGAGCGAGCTGTTACTATGGAAACGGTTCAGAACGATTGTCCTAATAAATATTGTGCGTTGACCTGGAGCCGGAACTACTTTCCAATTCGCTCTCATATAAAACAAATCTAAGATTTATTAGATCTTAAGTACACTATATGGTTATATAAGTTTGTGGAAACCTGACCATAAGATTCTTATATGCTCATTTTTGAGCATCGCAATCCGCATTTAGTCTCCATTTGCTGTTATAATATTGTCCACCCTTCTGGGAAGATGTTCCACTACATTTTGTGGAGATTTGTTCATCCACAATAGTGTTTGTAAAGTCGGGTACTGATGTGGGTGGAGAGGGGTTCAGCTCTATAGCAGGAGATCTTCCATTCCAACCCATGGAAAGCATATCCTCTTGGCTTTGTGCACAGGGGCATTGTCATGCTGCAACAGGTTTGGGTCTCCGTGTTCCAATGAAGAGGAAAAGATGTCCTAAGTTTTTGTGGTAACAGTTTGTGGAAGAACCACACCTGGCTGGACGAGTTGGTCAGTTTGGGCCACACAATGTATCTGGAAAAAACAAACAAATCCAAACTCCATCTCCATCCACGAGTTTGCTTTTCTGCCACGAAAAATGCTCCGTATCTCACCTGTAAATCTGGACGCTCTTCGTCTGGGACGCGTCCAGACAAGAATCCACGAGGGAGGAACACGCACTGCATTCTGGGAGTTTTTTTTTTCCCCCATGTGTCGTGGAATGTCCCGTTAATCAAAACCCAACCCGTCACGCGTGCAGTGCAGATTTACAACATACTTAACACCTGACACGTCACGTTCAAGTCTGTCAGGAGGCACGCGCTCCTGTGTGTGTGTGTGTGTGTGTGTGTGTGTGTGTGTGTGTGTGTGTGTGTGTTATCATGTGACTAGGGAACATCTCTGATACACCCACACACTCACACACACACACTCAACACAATACACTTTATTCAAACAGCTCAGGAATTCTGGGCCTTGAGATAAAAGGGTAGAATGCATGTCTGGCGCTGTGACTAGGAAGCGTGTGTGTGTGTGTGTGTGTGTGTGTGTGTGTGCGCGTGTGTGTGTGTGTGTGTGTGTGGGTTTGGTGTATATTATGACTCTGTCATGGTCATAATTCAACCTCGGAACTGATGTTCAAACATCTCCTTCACACATCTTTTATGCTGTTAGTGTGTGTGTGTGTGTGTGTGTGTGTGTGTGTGTGTGTGTGTGTGTGTGTGTGTGTGTGTGTGTGTGTTGCACTGTTTGATTTTTTTCCCCCTCCAAGACACATTCCAAAGTTTTCTCCCTTCAGCAGTTCTGCACAAACACACTGAGCAGTCAAAGCGCCAATTCATCCCGAAGGAGATCAGTAGGGGTTGAGGGTCAGAGTTCTATAGCAGATCTTCCAGGCCAACCAGTGTAAAGCGGATCTCACGTTTTTGATTTCACTTGTCGCTCTTTTATACAGACATACCGACAATTCTGAACCACGTTATGAAACATGACAAAATTGGTATTTAAGGCCAAAGGTTTGTGGACACTTGATCATAAGAGGTGGAATCAAAAAACTTGCTCTGTTCATAAGAAAGTACTTTATTTATCTACATTTCTCGACTATCACCTTCAAAATTCCCCTTGCACAGCAGTACAGCACCCCCAACGTTCTTCTGGAAGGTGTCCCGGAAGCGTCAAGTGTCGGTGTCAAGACGGCGACCCTTTGAGCTGCACTTTCGGGAAGAGGGCGGCGTCTGCAAATCTGACCAGTAGGGTGGGTGCGGAACTGAGTTCCTGTTTGTTTACGGCGAGAAAACTGAAGTGTGAGGAGGAGCTGCATGTGGTCGGAATAGCAGACGTGTTAAGGCACGTAGTCAGAATTGCACCAGTTGCACTGCTCCCGATGCGCACAGGACGATGTCTTTTGGCACACTGACTTATGAGGTTTGGTGCTCCCTGTGACTGTGCGTGCAGCTCTGTGCTGCCATTTGTTGGCACGTTACAATTTTAGTCCTGAAACATTTTGATTCCACCTCGTACGATCGGTGTGTATTCAAAAAATATATATATATTATTTGCTGTTATAATAACCTTCACTTTTCTGGGAAGATGTTCCACTAGATTTCATGGAGATTTGTGCTCATTTAGATACAAGGGTGAAAAAAAATGGTACTGGTGTAGGTGAAGTGAGGAGGCCTGGGCTGCAGTCAGCATTCACATTCATCCAAAGTAGAGTTGAGGTCAGAGCTGTATAGCAGGAGATCTTCCACCCACTCTAACCCATGTATCTTCATGGTGCTGGCTTTGTGCACAGGGGCATTGCCATGCTGGAACATGTTTGGTTCTTCCAGTTCAAGTGAAGGGAAAATCCAGTGCTCCCACATTCAAAGACGTCCGATACAATGGTGTGCATCCAATTTTGTGATAACAGTTTCAAGAAGAACCACATATGGAAAAGGCGGGTTTCCAAATACTTTTGGCAGTCAATGTCTTTACAAATATACTGCCACGTTTAGGATAGGAAGAAAGGAAAAAAAAGTTGTATCCATGTTTTGAGGACTTGAAATAAATCTCTCTCTCTCTCTCTCTCTCTCTCTCTCTCTCTCTCTCTCTCTCTTTTCTCTGTTTTAGATGAACACGATGCAGTCCAGAAAAAGACGTTCACAAAGTGGATCAATGCTCAGTTCTCCAAGGTAACCACCAAACAAACAGCAACCACCCCCAAAAAAAAAAAACCCATAAAATCAATCTCGGTTTTATTTTCTCGTCCCGAGATGGTTCTGGCTCCATTCGAGAAATCTGAGAATTTTTATCCCAGGACCTGGCGAAGTTCTACAGAGCTTAAAAAAAAAAAACACACACAAAAAAAAAAAAGAGTTATTTCTTTGATCATCTGTGTGTGTGTGTGTGGGGGTGATTTGATGTTCTGAGGTATTTTTGGCCGTTGTGAAGCGTTCCACTTCTCAGCAGCTCCCATATCTTTTCAAGCGTCTCCTCTGGGATTTTACAGTAGAACCACAAATGGAGGGTGTTCGTCTTTTATTGCTTTCTCCTTTCATAAAGCTTCTGGCTGAAGGTTTGTGGAACCCTGATTTTCACATTCTTCCACAAATTTGCATGCTGAAGAATTTTTTATTCTGAGGAATGAAGAGGTCCAAGACCTGTTCCTGGATGATCATTCCTCTGTGCACAAAGCGAGCCACTTGGAGATATGGTTGTTGGTAAGAAGGTTGGAGTGGAACAACTTGAATATCCTGCACAGACCTTGGTCTCCTCATCCCTACTGAACATTCCTGGAATGATGGAAAATTGGATCCTCCTTACATCCTAGAGCATCTCACAAATCCTGTTGTAGGAATATGCTCACCAACCCTCCAAGCCACACCACAAAATCTATTAGAAAGCCTTCCCAGAAGAATGGAGCTTGTTATGAGAACGGTATTTCATCAGCACATATGACAGTGTTGGCATGAATGAAGTTTTCTGTCATGCTGTTTTGTTAGCAGGACCTGCAGGTGGCTACGGAAACTGCAAGTGAGCCATAAATAGAACCGAAATAATAGATGTAATATTACATTTAAATTAAGTATTCAAACGAAAATAAAAATAAAACAAAAATTTCAACAAAAATTTAAATAAAACAAAAATGTAGTAAAAATAACTGCCATAAAATAAAACAGAAAAATACAACGAAAACAAAAATACGGCAAAAAATAAATGAAAACAAAAAATAAAAATCTAACAGAAATTTTATCAATAGCAATAAAAATAAAACAAAAATTAAAGCAAGGATAAAAATGGTGCAAAAAACAAAAATGAAAACAAAAATTTAAGCGAAAACTAAAACAAAATCTTCTTGTGTTGCTGCCATGTGCTGGTAGATAGGTGTTTGTTGCTCTTCATAGCGCAGTATAGTTTGATGTAAAGCTTCAACACACTGGAATTTCATATATAACAAATAGTCATGCTGTTGAACATGAGGCATGTTGCCGCACTGATGATCACGATGATCTCAAACCCCAGATCTGGTGTGTGTGTCAGGTGGTTAAAGATTCATGAACAGCTTTGTTTGGCTTTGTTTTTGGGACAACTAAGATCCAGGAAGTCCCATGACTGATAGTGACCCTTGAGTTTAAATGGAAATGATCAACCAATCAGAACCAACAGCTTTGTTATAAAACTGAAACACAGCAACTGGAAGCAAATGTTTGAATAATGTTTGTTGTTTGTGTGTATTTGTGTTTGCATGGTTGTGTTCATGTCGCTTGCAGACTAAAAACCCATCTGCTCTTCATTCCCATGTGAAAGTTTTGTCCTTGTTCTCTCGGATATTTATAGAAAAACAAGGGTGATTGTATCCAGCAGCTAAACATCATCTCATCTACCCTTTATTGCACTTCCTCTATTTTTCCCAAGGTTCAGTTGGTACCAGGCCTTGGTTCAGTTGGTACCGGGCCACACAGAAACAATAAAATACTTTTTAAAGTTTCTTTCATTTTAATTTATTGCCTTTTGCGGTCTGCAGGGTGTGTTATCTGTAAAATAAATAAAAATAAATAATACAAAATAATATTTGTCTGATAAATTGATAAACTAAGCTGCAACTGATTCTTTGTTATGGTGAGCTAAGTTACATTTTTAAAATATATATAAAATAAATTACTAGGGCTGTGTATTGGTAAGAGTCTGTCGATACAATACGTATCACGATACAGTGGTTGCGATACGATATGATGCGATGCTGTTAGCAAGACAATATATTGGGATTTTCAAGTCAGTCGATGCTGCTAATACTTCCGGTGAAAGTTATACCCATAATCATTTTTACAGCAGCACCTTCAAAGAAACAGGTGGCGCTAACTCTAACATTAATGGCGTGCACTTATGCTAGTGCTTCCTGCCACTGTTAAAGTTCAGAGATCAGAAGAGCGCTATCTATTTAGCGGTTGAGATATAAACTCAAAACCAAACAACTGCCCTGAATCTTGTCTACATTTATTTTATTTTTTTTCGATACTGCATTTTTGAGAATCGATTTGGAGCCGGTCACAAGTGAAATATTTTCAGATTTCCAAAGTGAGAGGAATAACTGTATTACTGAGTGAGTGTGAGATTGTTGTGTGTTTAATTGTTTGTATGCTGTGTGTGCGTGTGTGTGTGTGTGTGTGTGTTCTAGACGGGGAAGGCAGTCATCAAGGACATGTTCTCAGACCTTAAAGATGGGAGAAAGCTTCTGGACCTGCTTGAGGGCCTCACAGGAACCACCCTGGTGTGTTTGTGTGTGTGTGTGTGTGTGTGTGTGCTGGTTCTGGTTTGTAAGAACTAGACATCTACATAACAATTGGAAAGCATAACAATATTGTGGGGACATTTGGCTGGTATCCATAAGAAAGGAGAAGTGTGTGTGTGTGTGTGTGTGTGTGTGTGTGTGTGTGTGTGTGTGTGTGTGTGTTTCTAAACATGTATTGCTGTACAGGCTGCATTTATGAGCCAAATATTTGAGGGTGTGTTTGTGGTGTGTCTGCATTTGCCTCAGTATAATTTTAGTGTGTGTGTGTGTGTGTGTGTGTGTGCGTGTGTGAGACTGTTTGCATCTCTGCATGGACAATCTGCAGAGCTCTGCAATCTCTGCTGTATGGATATTTTTGTACATTTATTCTGTGTGTGTGTGTGTGTGTGTGTGTGTGTGTGTGTGTGTGTGAGAGAGGCAGTAAGGGGGTAGTTGTTATGTTGACAGGTTAACTGTCTGTGAGTGAGTAATGATGACTCTGTGTGTGTGTATTGAAATTCCTGAAAGCAATTTCATCAGGCACCAGGCCAATCATCCAACATATCACCCATTCACACACACACACACACGCCCACACTTCGCACATTATGTTAAAATGATTTTTGTTGAAACACTCACAAACCCCCTTTTTTTGTATTTTGACACTGTGATTGACAGCTGTAAGGTGAAGGTATGGGGTGTGTGTGTGTGTGTGTGTGTGTGTGTGTATGTGTGTGTGTGAATGGATTGTAGCTCTCATCATGACTGCTTTGAGCATGGAATGTGGATTATAATAACCTCAAACTGCTCTGTGTGTGTGTGTGTGTGTGTGTGTGTGTGTGTGTGGGTGTGTTTTATGTCTGTCTGTCTGTCTGTCTGTCTATCTTTTAACCCTGGTGTTAATGTAGTGTTTATCGTTATGGACATATTTTTAATAATTATTATTAAATAATTTTTTCTCACTTTTTCTTTCCCAGACTAAAGAGCGCGGTTCCACCAGAGTCCACGCTCTGAATAACGTCAACCGGGTTCTCCAAGTGCTGCACCAAAACAACGTACGTTCTCCTGTTTTCCTATCAATATTGTGTCCTCGTTCTCTGTAACAGATCACCTCAAAATTGTATCCCGACACTTCACTGCTCATATACACAGTTAGCTGGATTGAATTAAAATGTCTGTATTGTGTTGTATGGAAAGCAGACAAATCACACTTAACGACTCGCTTCTCTTCCTGTTCCTGGTTTATGCAAAGCACAATTTCCACATTACAGCAGTTTTGCATTCAGCAGATAAATCTAACTGTGAGAGCTGAGTAACACTGGTTCGTGCTCAGATTATCAACTTGAATTTAATTATATATTAACATATCGAAGAGAGAAAAGTTTTCCTCAAAAGAGGCATTTAAAGCTTGATTTGCAAGGCACTTAAAATGTTTTAAGTGATATTCAAATTTGATATTTTGCATAATTTTCTGGATTACTGTGCTCTTGAATCTAATTGGTCAGCAGGTTTTCCACCATGGGAAAGTCTTCAGTCCTTGTGGTTTCTCTGTAACATGGGAAGCTGTGGGTTTTATTTTCTCTAAATGAAAGGCTGCTGTGGAAAGGACTGTTTAAAGCCGCTATAGTAATAACTTTAACTTGTAGCTATAAATGGATATAATTGCTTTTCTCTCTCTTTCTCTCTCTCCCTCTCGCTCTCTCAGGCTCCCTCTATCTCTCTACCCTAACCCTAACCCTATCTTTATCTCTCTCGGTCTGTCTGTCTCTCTTCATCACTGTCCTTGGTGATGTTTAAGCTCCAGGCTGTCGTTTCTCAACGTTCTGTGTTCAGCATCAACATCCGTCAGAGAGAGACAGTGCAGTGTACTAACAAGGACGCTTAGAGTGTGTATGTGTGTGTATGTGTGTGTATGTGTGTGTGTGTGTGTGTGTGTGTGTGTGTGTGTGTGTGTGTGTGTGTGTGTGTGTGTGTGTGCGTGTGCGTGTGTGCATGCATTATGTCACATTTTAGACCTTTTAAGGACCCAAACTATCACAGGTCCTTATAAGTATAGTTTGGTTCAGATGTCCACTTAAACACCTGGGCCTCTGACTTTTATTTTTATTTTAAAAACTAAAGGAGACAAAATATTTCTTTTTGGTTACTGAGGTAGACAAAGTGTTAGATTTTATTGTATCGTTGTGCTAATTATCTTCTCTGATTATAGCTGGGTCCTCACAAAGAGAAAACTAAACATGGTGTGTGTTTGAACGATAGAGATAAACATTGCTGGGGGCAAGGTCTTTGTGGTCCTGTGGTGTTTCCTTTCCTTTTATGTTTAGCATAGAAGTATTGTCATACATGCGCACACACAAACACACACTCACCGCCTGTTTGCAACAGTTACCACTTTTGTTTTTGGTAAAACACTGTGCTTTTAGTCCAATTGTTTCCATGCTGTTTCTTCATAAACCACGCATGCAAACCCACACAGTTAATTTTGTTTGAGTTAAAAGTTGTCATCTAGCAGCTTTGGATGTAAAGACATGAAATTTCCCCTTCACTAGTAGACCCAAACTTGTGCACAAAGCCAGCTCCATGAAGATCTGCTTTACATGGGTGGGAGTGGAAGATCTCTTGCTGTAGAGCTCAAACCCTATTGAAAACCTTTTGTATAAATGTGAACACTGACTGAACCCCAGTCCTCCTCACCTCCCTTACATCAGTACCAGACTTTACTAACATCCTTGTGGATGAATGAAATCTCACACAGCTGCAGTTACTGCAAGCTACAGAGGATTCTAATTGTTATCACATAATTATGTGTTCTCGATTATATCTATCACATTATATCTAAACAATCTTATGCACAGAAACGTCGGAAATGTTTTGAATAGAGCACAGTGGGTATGAGGGAGTTTGTGTTATGAGTTTGTGGTAACAGTTTGCAGAAGAACCACGTATGGCTGGCTACTTGTGTTCATATTGTGTATAGGTGTGATTTTTTTTTTTGTATCTATTTATCGTTACACTTATGATATTAAGAACTTATCATTTATGCTAGAGCAGCTTCGCTTGAGCATGCACTCTAGTTAATATTAAACAGAAAAACCCACAACCCTCTGTCCTAAATACATTGTAAATGTCACAGATCAGATGTGTGGCATTTACTGAGACTTTCCAAGTTAATGTGAAACGTGATGAAGTGCTCTGATTGGATGCTTCACTTTCACCTGTGGAATTTGGGGGGATTTTTGAAGGGATAATTAATGTGAGATGGCTTTAAGATTGTTTATTGGTATGCGATGACTAATATACACACACACACACACACACACACACACACACACACACACACACACACACACACACACACACTGTTTCTGCAGGTGGACCTGGTGAATATCGGCGGGACAGACATAGTCGATGGGAATCATAAGCTGACGCTTGGTCTCATTTGGAGTATCATTTTACACTGGCAGGTAAGATCCTACACACACTCACACTCACACACACACACACACACACACACTCTTTCCTACTGTGTGTTTTCAAATGTTTTCTGTTTACTCTGTAGTGCATATTTGTTATACAACAGTAAATGAGGACCGGTATGACCACCATAAGGGTGTGTGTGTGTGTGTGTAGGTTAAGGACATCATGAAGGACGTGATGTCCAGTCTTCAGCAGACGAACAGTGAGAAGATCTTGCTAAGTTGGGTCAGACACTGCACACGCAGTCAGGACGACGTTAATGTTCTCAACTTCACCACCAGCTGGACGGACGGCCTAGCCTTCAACGCCATCCTTCACCACTTCAGGTTTTACACACACACACACACACACACACACACACACACACACACATATTCATACACTCATACTGTATATACTGTATATGTACAATGTAAAATATATATATACATTCAGACACACACCAAGTTTTTTTTTTGTTCTTCTCTTCACTACATCTGGTTTCCTCTCTTCCTCATGTATCTCATCTCTATCTCCAGGCCTCACACTTTCCGTTGGGATCAGATCATAGCTCTTTCTCCGCTCGCCAGACTCGAGTACGCCTTCAACTTCGCCAAAAATGAGCTCAACATAGAGAAGCTGCTCGACCCCGAGGGTAAAAATCACGTACAGTCACTGCATATAAACACACACCACATGTGACTCCTCAGAGCACACACACACACACACACACACACACTAAAAAACAGTATTTCAGCGTCACAGAAATGTATTCACCCGAAAACTTTTCTTATATGTGTCCAGATGTTGCTGTGCAGCTGCCGGATAAGAAATCCATCCTCATGTACGTGACGTCTCTGTTTGCCGCGCTGCCCAACGACGTCACCATGGACGACATCCGCGAAGTCGAGACCCTGCCCAGGAAGTACAAGGTGGACGAGGGACAAGCGCGTAGCACGCAGGTAAACTCCAGCTAGCAAATCAGCATATAAATCTCGGATGATTGACAGGTGTGCGCAACTCTCCAGTATTAATCCAGCCTATATCTAAGCCCCGCCCCCTTTTCCTTTCATCTCATATTTCACTTTTATTTAGACATACCGATTACCAAGTTTTACAAAACACAAATGTACACATTATGGCCAAAAGTTGGTGGACAGAGGAGTGTAAGATGCATGGACATCCCATTCCACATGTAGTCCCCATTGTCCTCTTCTGGAAAGATGTTCCACTAGATTTTCTGGAGATTTATGGATTTTCAACCGAAAGTAAACGTATGGAAAACATCTGAGATTGTAGCGTAAAGCATGTTATAGTTGGAATTTTTTCCCCCCAGATGTTAAATGTGGTCTTCAAATTTTTCAGGGAAGTTGCATATTTGAGTCTGGAAAAGTGTGGAATTTTGAAATGAAAAAGTAGGAACCCTGTAGTCAATTCAGGTACTAATGTAGGTGAGGTGAGGAGGGTGTGTGTAAAAAAAAAATAAAAAGCATTCCAAAGGTGTTTAATTGAGTTTAGGTTCTATAGCAGATCTTCTACACACTTCCAACACATGGAATGCAGATCTTCATGGAGCTGGCTTAGTTCAACCGATCCAAAGACATTGTGTACCGTCGTGTTCCTCCGAGTGTGTAGTAACAGTCTGGTGAAGAAGCACATCTGGCTGGAAAAAGAGTCGGGTGTCCCAAAACTTTTGCCCAAACAGCGCGTGATCTTGAATTATTGTAATAAATATTATTCTATCGCTGTGTCATCATCGTGTCTCATCATGTCTTGTAGCTCAGAGGGTGCAGTTTAGACAGGAAGTGGCAGGGGGAGTGGGGTGGGGTAAGTGGGGATCTGGGGTTAGAAAACTGCCCCTCCCTCATGCACTCGACTCTCGCTCTCTTCACTCGCTTACACTCTTTTTTCCCCTGGTAAGAATGAGTCATCATTTTCATTCTGTCCACCCTGGTGGAACCAAACACCACACACACACACACACACACAAATACACACACACACACACACACACACACACACACACACACACAAATTCAGAAAGCACATTTTGTTTGACTTTTTATGGAGCTGTTTAACACAAACTCTCTCTCTCTTA